>NC_134476.1:60645229-60763418 GCF_964194025.1 Convolutriloba macropyga | reverse complement strand
AGCATAATTGACAAAAGCGGTCTAGAGTACCCATTTAGGCAGGAGAAAAATTTGTTCATTTGGGACTTTAGTGAGATTGATAAAACTTGCAAAGAAAATTGCCTACTGTCCAGTAGCTTAAAAATGTGGCACAAAAGATTGGGTCATAACAATTTTACGGACCTTAGAAAACTAGTTGAACACGTTGAAGGAATGCGTATCAGTGACAGTGCGGTAGATGTATGTGAGATTTGCGAGTTGAATAAAGCTAAGAAACAACCAATAGCAAAAGATTGCACAACAAGAGCACAAGCAGTGTTGGACATTGTGCAAACAGACATCTTAGGGCCCATTACCCCCGAGGCTGTAGACGGCCACAAGTACGCGATAGTTTTGTTGATAGCTTCAGTAGATATTGTAGGGTTTACTTTATGAAGTCAAGGGACGAGACTCTAGAGAAATTTCAACAATTTTGTGCAGATGTAGGCCAACCTTTAACTTTAGTATCAGACGGTGCAAAAGAGTACATATCTAGCGACTTTAAAAAGTTTGCCCGGCTAAAAGGAATCAGGCTTGAAAATTCTGCGGCGTACACGCCACAAGAAAATGGTAAAATTGAAAAACTTTGGGACGTCACTGTAGGAACTGCTAGATGTTTAGGAGATCAGGCTTCTTTAGAGAAAAAGTATTGGACTTATTCGCTCAACATGGCGTTCTATTTGAAAAATTTTTGCTATCATTCGGCAATAAAGAAAACCCCTCATGAAGCCATGTATGGCGAGAAACCAAATCTTAGTTTCACGAAAGTGTTCGGTTGTGTTGCTTACCCTTTCATAGAGAAACAGTCCAGAAGCAAAATAGACAGAAAAGCGAAGAAGGGAATTTTCTTAGGTCATGCACTCGATAGTAGATCTTTTCTGATAGGAATAGAAAACGATCGCGGTGAGCTTAAGGTTCAGAAAACAAGAAATGCAAGGTTCGACGAGAACAACTATTATTTCGGAGTGAATGAACAGTCAAATCTAGAACATGAGGTAAACAAAGAGATGAGTGAAATAGTTTTTTTAAGTGAAAGTGTTGATCAAAATTTGTTACCTAAAAACGCAAAAGAGGCGCTCAAGAATGAAAACTGGAGGAAGGCAATGCAGGACGAATATAACTCACTGAGCGAAAATAAAGTTTGGGATCTAGTGGAGGATAATGGAGCAAAAGTAGTGGGTAGCAGATAGCATTTTGGAGTTAAATATGGTCCGACGGTGGAGATAAGTAGGTTCAAAGCAAGGTTCGTGGCCAAAGGTTACAGTCAAGTCTTAGGGAAGGATTTTCATGAGACATACTCACCAACGACGAGATTGTCAACAATTCGTTTAATTGTGAGCTTGTCTGTTCAAAAAGGGTCGAAAATAAGACAAATGGATATAAAAACGGCATATCTTAATGCACCTATAGCTGAAGAAATTTACATGAAACAACCAGAAGGTTTTGAGCAATTAGACAACAAAGGAAAACCTCTTATTTGTTTAATGAAGAAAAGTCTTTACGGTCTTAAGCAGTCAGGAAGGAATTGGTATTAGACATTTAGGAACTTTTTGGAAGCTAAAGATTTTGGATCTTCGGTTCATGATAATTGTTTGTTCATAAAGAAAAGTGAAAGACAACTTCAAGGGGCAGTTTGTTTGTGGGTAGATGATATAATAAGCTGTGAATTTCAGGAAAACTTCTCGGCTTGGTTTGAGAGTGAGCTGTCTAAGGATTTCAAAATAAGTGATTGTAGGGATCTTTGTTGGTTTCTTGGAATGAAAATTGTTAAAAAGGAAAATTCAATTGAAATCAACCAAGAACAGTATATTGAAAAGCTGTTAGAGAGATTTGGACTAGAAAATTGCAAATCAGTAGAGACACCACTTGTAGAAATAAAACTAACAAAAGAAGACTGCCCTCAGGAGGGGAGTGAAGAGCAAGAGCGCATGAAAAGTTTTGATTATAGAAATTTAGTGGGTTGCTTGAATTATTTAGCTTGCTCAAGTGGACCAGACATTACTTAAGCAGCAAATTTCTTAAGTTCATTTGTTGAGAACCCAGGGGAAAAGCACTGGAAAGCCGGAAAAAGAGTTTTGTGATACCTCAAAGGTTCTAAGTCAAAGAGTTTAGTTTTTAGGAGGGGAGACAAGTTAACCTTAGAGTGTTTCTCCGATGCCGATTGGGCGGGAAATTTAGACCATAGGAAAAGCACTTCAGGATATTGTTTCAAACTTAGTAGTAGCTCAGCCGTTGTCAGCTGGTCAACAAAGGTTCAAAGATGTGTTGCTACATCAACGGCAGAAGCCGAAATGAATTCCTTAGTAGAGGCAACAAAGGAGGCCATTCACTTGAGAGATCTGCTTCAGGACTTAAGCGTTGAGGTGCAAAAACCTATTGAGATTTTCGTTGACAACCAAGCATGCATAGCACTCAGCAAGCAGTCCACTCACTATGGAAAAACAAAACACTTCGCACTTAAACTTCATTTCATAAGGGAGCTTGTAGAAAGGGGAGAGCTAGAATTGAAATACTTGCAAACTGACCTTATGATTGCAGATGTCCTCACCAAGGGGTTAGGGAAAACAAAACACGCTAGGTTTTGCGCGGCTCTCTTAGGTGACACCCAACCCGAAAGGAGGGGTGAAGGAAGTCAAGAATGACTTCCGATACTTTCCGATTTTTGATTTAAAAGTTACAGTTCGAGTTGAGAATGTCACAACCATTAAGCTATGATTGCGGGAACATAATGCTATATAAACCGACTGATTTGTAACAAATCTTGCCGCCAATTGAAACATTGATTAATACTTCTCTCTCTTACATCAATACACAACTTATCATCTTGATGATATCAGCAGAGCTCGTAAAAACTGTCGTGGTCGATAACACGGGTCAAAAGAATTCAATAAGTTGAAATTTGAATTAAAGGTGGAACTGAAAATATACAAAAATTAGCGCGTATTTAAAGTACTTATCTATGCAAAAATATACAGAGAAGATTTAGATTAGCTAAAAAATAATTTACGTGATTGACATGTGAATAGATCTTAGTTCCGAATGCCGGATGTGATTTTCTATTTTCATGAACATTTCATGAGAATCATATATGGACTAGGTACAATCGAGTTCATTGGTTGGAGGTCGGCGGATCTTAGAATCAGGCTTCTGTTGGTGGGAGAATTTACTTCTGACATATGATTGATAGGTTAATAAGATAATGATAGCACCGAAACAAAATTAGAATTGAGTTTAGTTCTGTGACCATTTATTGTCGACATAGCAACAAAGTTCGTCAGGTAAGTTCTTTTGTTCTTTGAAACTTTTATAAAGAAAAAGTTCCTTAATGTTTCTTTGAAAACATCGTATCCTCCCTCTTTTTTAAGCAAGTTTGTGGGTATAGGTTCTCGTCGAGTTGTTTTCTGTTTCTAGTCGATGTTCGTGAAGGCTCCGATGGTTCCAGTTGTTGGTGCTCTGCAGATGATGTGGCTGCAGAAGCTTCATCTTGATGTGAGGGTCCCACATCTTTGTTCTGAGGTTGTGGTTATGATTCAGATATGGTCTCCTCCACTGCTGGTTCAGTTTTCACATTGTCCTCGTCTAGTCTCTCAATTTTTTGTCCCTCACTAGAATTGTACGTGTTGATTTTTTGGGCTGTATGAAAGATGTGTTTAAGCCCTTCCTGATGATGGTAACAGGAACTCTCCTTGTCTTCTCAATGACCTGGAATAGAATGGGTTCGCACAAATCGAAATCTGCTATTGCTGGTAGTCTCACTCAGCGTCCCAACAGGAGTTCAACTGGAGTTTTGCTCATCGTCTTTGAAGTGTTGCGATGTGTCATCAGTGCCCTTTGAAGGAATGCTCCAAATGACACTAAGATTGGGACACCATGCTTGAAGTGCCCGCTTCAGTCTGAACTGCCCTTTCAGCTAGTCCATTAGCTCTAGGATAATAGACGGGTGATTCCATTTTCTTAATTCCCAGTGATTAAACCACTGTTTAAGGTCACCACTTACAAATTCAGGACCATTATCAGATAAGTTTTTAGTATTCCGAATCTTGCAAAGATTTGACTAAGATATACTTTTACTGTTTCTGATGTTCTATTTCCCGAGGGGAAAGCTTCTATCCAGCCAAAGCCCGCGTCAACAATTACTTAGATATTGCCTTGGTCCTTAACATAACTCCAGTCCATGTGGAGCCGTTCCCAAACGTCGGCTTCTGGTCACGTAGAGACTGTTTTTCCCATGCTACGCCTGTTCATTTGACAATTCCTACATTTACTCACAAAATACTGAACGTCTTGGGTAATGCCAGGCCACCATGCTATCATTCTGAATGATGCCTCAGTTGCATTCTTTCCAGGATGTGTCTCAAGCGCTTTTGCCAAAATCAAGTACCGTAGTTTGGGAGGAATGAAAGGAACAACAGCTCTGAGATGATTCCATTGTATACAGTCAGTGCATCTTTCTGTTGTTCGAATCTTTTTTCAGCTTCTGAACATTGTTTCCAGTTAACGCTTTTGATTCGTTTCATTATGTCGTGGAAGAGTATGTTTAGTCCAAGTTCTGTTTTGATTTCTGCTTGGGTCACCAAATCACTCTGAGCAAAGTAGATGTTATTGATTCCGATTTATTTAAAGTACTTATCTATGCGAAAATATACAGAGAAGATTTAGATTAGCTAAAAAATAATTTACATGATTGACATGTGAATAGATCTTAGTTCCGAATGCCGGATGTGATTTTCTATTTTCATGAACATTTCATGAGAATCATATATGGACTAGGTACAATCGAGTTCATTGGTTGGAGGTCGGCGGATGTTAGAATCAGGTTTCTGTTGGTGGGAGAATTTACTTCTGACGTATGATTGATAGGTTAATAAGATAATGATAGCACCGAAACAAAATTAGAATTGAGTTTAGTTCTGTGACCATTTATTATCGACATAGCAACAAAGTTCGTCAGGTAAGTTCTTTTGTTCTTTGAAACTTTTATAAAGAAAAAGTTCCTTAATGTTTCTTTGAAAACATCGTATCCTCCCTCTTTTTTAAGCAAGTTTGTGGGTATAGGTTCTCGTCGAGTTGTTTTCTGTTTCTAGTCGATGTTCGTGAAGGCTCTGATGGTTCCAGTTGTTGGTGCTCTGCAGATGATGTGGCTGCAGAAGCTTCATCTTGATGTGAGGGTCCCACATCTTTGTTCTGAAGTTGTGGTTATGATTCAGATATGGTCTCCTCCACTGCTGGTTCAGTTTTCACATTGTCCTCGTCTAGTCTCGCAATTTTTTTGTCCCTCACTAGAATTGTACGTGTTGAATTTTCGGGCTGTATGAAAGATGTGTTTAAGCCCTTCCTGATGATGGTAACAGGAACTCTCTTTGTCTTCTCATTGACCTGGAATAGTATGGGTTCACACAAATCGAAATCTGCTATTGCTGGTAGTCTCGCTCAGCGTCCCAACAGGAGTTCAACTGGAGTTTTGCTCATCGTCTTTGAAGTGTTGCGATGTGTCATCAATGCCCTTTGAAGGAATGCTCCAAATGACACTAAGATTGGGACACCATGCTTGAAGTGCCCGCTTCAGTCTGAACTGCCCTTTCAGCTAGTCCATTAGCTCTAAGATAATAGACGGGTGATTCCATTTTCTTAATTCCCAGTGACTAAACCACTGTTTAAGGTCACCACTTACAAATTCAGGATCATTATCAGATAAGTTTTTAGTATTCCGAATCTTGCAAAGATTTGACTAAGATATACTTTAACTGTTTCTGATGTTCTATTTCCCGAGGGGAAAGCTATCCAGCCAAAGCCCGCGTCAACAATTACTTAGATATTGCCTTGGTCCTTAACATAACTCCAGTCCATGTGGAGCCGTTCCCAAACGTCGGCTTCTGGTCACGTAGAGACTGTTTTTCCCATGCTACGCCTGTTCATTTGACAATTCCTACATTTACTCACAAAATACTGAACGTCTTGGGTAATGCCAGGCCACCATGCTATCATTCTGAATGATGCCTCAGTTGCATTCTTTCCAGGATGTGTCTCAAGCGCTTTTGCCAAAATCAAGTACCGTAGTTTGGGAGGAATGAAAGGAACAACAGCTCTGAGATGATTCCATTGTCTATAGTCAGTGCATCTTTCAGTTGTTCAAATCTTTTTTTCCGCTTCTGAACATTGTTTCCAGTTAACGCTTTTGATTCGTTTCATTATTTCGTGGAAGAGTCTGTTTAATCCAAGTTCGGTTTTGATTTCTGCTTGGGTCACCAAATCACTCTGAGCAAAGTAGATGTTATTGATTCCGAAGCACACTCGATCGTTGTTGGATTAGTCTTCGTCAAAATCCATTTTCCTCAAAGCATCTGCATGGGCTATCTGCTCTCCTGGTGTGTATTACAACTCATAGTCGAAGCTCATTAAAGCTATTCCCCATCTTGTAAATCTAGCTGATGGTGTCTTCGAGATCTCCTCGTCTGGTGCAGGGATCTCCTCGTCTGGTGCAAAGAGATATTTAGGTGGATTGTCGTCCGTTTGTAGGGTAAATCGTCTTCCAAGAAGGAATTGCTTTAATCTTGTGACCACGAACACAATTGTCAGTGTTTCCCGCTCTAAGTTTGAATAGTTTTGCTCCGCTGGAGTCAACTTTCTCGATACATATATAACTGGATGTCCGTCTTGAGAAAGAACCCCGCCATTGGCTTTTTCACAGGCAAGAGTAGTAACTGTTGCTTCGTTTTGTAAATTGTATGGCTGTACACGTGAGTTAGCATATAACTCAATTTTTCTGTCTTCAAAGGCTTTTGGTTGCAATTTGCCCCATGAGAAATCGCTATTTCTCATGTTATTTAAGGGTAGCACTTTTGTTGGAAAATCGGGAATTATTCTTCCGTACAAATTTGCTAGCCCAACAAACGATTCGAGTTGTTTGTTGTTAGTTGGTGCTTTTGCATTTTTTATTTTTTCAACATGTTTGAGATCTGGTGCTATTCGCTCCTTTGATTCCATGCAACTGTGGAAGATTGAGGAAGAGTTTCTCCATCCTTGAGGGAGTCGACACATCTTGAACAGGTCCTTGAGATGTATTGATTGTGTATATATCTTTTGCCACTTCGTCAAGTTCAATTTGATAGTAGGCATCTGAGAGGTCAATTTTGCCAAAGTATGAGGCCCCATGTAGGTTGTGGAAGATCGTCTCCATGTCTGGTATTGGGTAGTCCTCATCCATAACGTTGTCATTGATATGCACTATCAAGTCCACACAAAGTCTCAGTTCTCCAATCTTTTTTCTCTGCCACACCACTGGAGACGCATTAGTGACTCCTCCTGGCTGTACCGGTTCAAGGATGCCCTGTCTGACCATCTGTTCCAGCTTCTCTGTGACCTGGTCTTGAAGAGGTAGAGGTACTTTTCTGGCTTTGCACAACATTGGCTGTGATCCTAGTATCAATTTCACATGAGCTTTTTAACACTTCACTGCAGGTAGGTGCTTGGTTCTGAGGTTGTTCATACCGTGCTTGGGTAGAAAGTCTCTAGCAAGCAGTACAAATTCTTTATCAGACTGTACAACTGCTAATTGTTGTGTGAGCCTGCTTCCGTTTCACTCAACGTCACAATTAAGTGATCCCAAAGCCTTAATTGATGACCATCATAAGCTTCGAGATGTCTTATCTTACCATCCAACTGAGGCTCACCTGCGACATGTTAAAGATATGTTCTTTAGTATGAAACATTCCCATCTCCGAATGTGGAGATGCTTGCTCTGAAGAAATATTTTCTTCTTCGCAGAAGTTTTTCTGTTTATTAAATTTGGTTAGGGTTTGCTTCAACACATTTTTGAGAAGTGACCCACCTTTTCACAGGTGTTGCAATTTTTACTTAGCGCTGGACAAGATCGATTAGAGTGTGGCTTACCTCCACACCTAGTGCAAATGTTGCTTTTAGCGGTAAATTTTTCGTTTGGTTTTCGAAAGGTTTTTTTGAAGATGAACCCTTCTTCCTTCACAGTAAGAGGTTTATTACCTGATGAAGAACTTGCAAAAGCCATTGCTCTACTTCTGAAGTGTAAGCTCTCAGTCATTTCAGTAACCGACATTGTTGGTTTTGCTTTAATAACGTCTAGTAATCTAAATTTTGCTTCAGGGCCCTCAAACCTGAGATAAACTTTATTTTCACCAACTCCTCTTCGGGGTTGGCCGCTGTTCTGAGTTTTTCGAAGTCACAATAGCGTGCTTCTTCTCTAAGACCCGCTAGGAAATCGTAGTCTGATTCCCCTACACCTTGTATTACGGACAGAAACTTAGCCCTTTCTGCCGTTACTACTCTCTCTTTAGGAGCAATATAAATTTGAATCGCCAATCTGATGTCTTTATACGAAGTGTCTATCAAACTCCTAGGAGCCATTAGACTCCTAAGTTTACTAATTGCATCTTGCCAGCATATACTAAGAAAGAGATTGGTTCTTGTCCTTTCGTCTCTGTGCGACATTTCGCCACAAAAGACAATCCAAGCAGTAGCTGATTCTGCCTTTTGTAGATCCAGAATTTGTCTGTCAGTAGCTGGTCTGGTAACCATTGTCGTGGTCGATAACACAGGTTAAAAGCATTCAATAAGTTGAATTTTAAATCAAAATTGGAACTGAAAATATAACAAAAATTATCTCGTATTTAAATTACTTATCTATGCGAAAATATACAGAGAAGATTTAGATAAGCTAAAAATAATTTACATGATTGACATGTGAATAGATCTTAGTTCCGAATCCCGGATGTGATTTTCTATCTACACAAACATTTCATGAGAATCATAAATGGCCTAGGCACAATCGAGTTCATTGGTTGGAGGTCGGGGGATGTTAGAATCAGGTTTCTGTTGGTGGGAGAATTTATTTCTGACATATGATTGATAGGTCAATAAAAAATGATAGCGCCGAAACAAAATTAGGATTGAGTTAAGTTTTTTGACCATTACTTATCTACATAGCAACAAAGTTCTTCAGGTAAGTTCTTCTTTCGTTCTTTGAAACTTTAATACAGAAAATTGCTAAGCTTCTTGATGTTTCTTTGAATTCATCACAAAACATTCTTAATTTGATGAAAAATGAGTTTTAGCTAGTCGTGGATTACGGACGGATCAATTCTCTAAATGGGATTAGGGACGAATCAAGTTAAAAAAAACAATTAAATATTGTAACGCTGTTTCTGAAGGTTTCAAAAACTCATACAGCTTAAGACACATCGAATCACCTAGCCACGAACAATAGAAAAAACCCTTGCATAGAGGATAATAATCAACGAATGTCTGATCAATCTAATTATAGAACAATTTTTAGCTACCAACTCATCCTGCAAACATTACTAATTTTTGCTACTATGTCGAAATCTGGAAACAGTCTTTCGGGTAAAATGTGCGAAGTGTGTATATTGAACGTAAATGTTGTATCAATCAGAAAGCCTACGAGTGATTTGGAAATATTGTTTTTTTTGTCTTGAGAACAAACCAGAATGTTTTGTCTACAACCTGGTTAACTAATAAAGATGAAGCTATGAACCACATATTTCGTGATTACGATAAAGATGATCTATGTAACTGTGATACACATGCTGGTGTTATTGTGCAGTGCAAAACGGTGAAACAAGGACTAACCTCGTGAGACGTTAATTTTGAGATATAGACAAGAAAGGAAAAGTTACACTCGTAGCACTATAATAAACCAATATCAAATTTTAAAAAAAAATGTAGAAAAGCTTGATGAATGCAAGGAAAAATTAACATGCCAAGGAAAAAATGATTATATGTGGTGATTTGAATATCGATACCTTTTAAGATAACAAATTGACAAAAAAACAATAAAGGTATATCAGCAAATGCCTTCTAATTGAAGTCGAATAAGGTCACAAGAGTAACGGATCATTCTAAAATATGTATAGACCAATTCATTAAACACACTTCGAATCAGAGAAATAACGTTCTAGAGTAGTAGAGTAGTAAATTGAAAACATCACAATCCTGTTATCTTTAAAAGTTTTCAAAATCCACTTGATGACAGGGAAGTTTATCAGAGAGAGAGAGAGAGAGAGAGAGAGAGAGAGAGAGAGAGAGAGAGAACATTATTTCTACAAAATGCCCTAAAATCAAAGATGTCTATCTGTTGACTCTAAGCAGTGCGCTTACTTTTGAAAAACATTTATCCACATTATGATCCAAATATAGCCTTTGAGATGTTCAACAAACGATTTTAGAAGTAGCTGACCTGTTTAACCCCAAAAAAGGCATTTAGAAAGACATAATATCAATTAAATTTGTAATCTCATAAAAATTTTCAGAGCAAAGTGAAATCCAGCTAAGAGAATTTGGAGACAAAAACTGTCATTGGAAGCATTCATAAGATAGCGCAATACCTTGTAACAAAAATTTTAAGAAATAAAGCTCAGCCAAAACTTTTGAAAAATTAGTGCCTAAAAGCAAACTTGACAAAAACATATAAACTTTTAAATGACCTTCAGGGCCAAAGAGTAAAAAGCAGTAACTTTTTCTGTTTGGTCATCTTGTAAAGATTTTAAATCAAACATGCCGAGTTTTTTTTCTCATTTCTTCTTAATGTGAGTTCAGGTCTGAAAACACCTTAGTGATTATGAGCCGCTTCTTCGACCATCAAATCACTCGATATTTCTGTATAAGATTAATGTTGTTGAAGTTAAAAAATCTTAAATTTGGATAAGAAATTGTCGACTGGCGTTGACTACATATGAAACATATTGATCAACTAGCGGAGCCTCTTTGTTCATCGTCCCTAGAGCTTTTAATGAATCCTCCGTTTTTAAAGGGAACTGTTCAAGCTGAATTGTTCAAACCTTAAGTTTTTCCTTTCCACAAGGAGGGTTCTAAAAGACGAAACAAAGTATCGTCGAATATCACTATTTTGTGCAATGAACAAGCTCTATAAACGATGGTATGACAGACTCTACTCAAGTTTTGAACACAAAACTTGGATTCAAAAGTAAACAAAGTACAGTTGGTGCTTTAGTTGAGCTCACAAAAACCCTAAGTCGAGAAAAACGTTTTCTCAAAGAATTTTAGAACAGCCACCGACACGATTATTCATGATATTCTCCTTCAAGAGCCAGGGAGGTATGGTTTTAGCGGAAACTGTCGATCATAATAATGGTGTACAATCTGGCTAGTTAAAAATAAACTTTGGTTTACCACGGGGTTCCATTCATGGTCCTCTTCTTTTGTAATATATATTAAACATAACCGACTAACGTCGGGCGAATTGCTCTCAAACAACCGACGAGCGGTTGGCTTGGTCAGTAGCTAGCCACGGGGGGGGGGGGGGTGTGCACCAGGGGCAGCACTGTGTGGGGGGGGGGAAGCGCGGTGGGGGGGGGGTGAGCCAATAGTGGGGGTGGGGGTCAACAAAGGGGGGGGGGTGTCAACCTCTAAGAACCGCCCCTCACACCATAAGTATAAGTATAAGTCTCCAAGACAGTTTGAGCTGAAACAGACCTGAAAGGCTCTAAGAGCACATAATGCCCGATGGGCGCTACCTGTTTATCCCGTTTTTGAGGACGAAAAGTCAAAAGCGTCAGACGAAAAATTGGTCAAGCGAAAAATCGCTTAAAAAAAGACCGACAGGACTAATATAATTGCTACAAACTTCGTTTGAGAGCAATTAACAACTTACAACCTGTTTGTAAAAATTTCAAGATAAAATTTTTCGCTGACGATACTAATTTGGATGTCATTAACTGCTCCTTGCAAGGCAATCAAAAGGATCTTGACAAAGTCAGTATGTGATCAGTGCTTAGAAATGAATAAACTTCAATGAAATGAGACTTCAATTAAAAATAACTGCAACTAAACTTCAATAAACTGGGACTGAAGTTTAAAAGAACTGCAACTAAGCCTCAAAACAAATACTTCTTGTCACTGTTTCAAGTTTAATTATTTCAGAATAAAATTTAATAAATTTTAAATTTATGTTTTCGGGTAGAGCCCGCTTCAAAATTTTTCGGCTTACAAATAGACAATAAAATCTGCTTTTACAGCCAAATCATTTACGTTGGAAACAGATTATCTAAACAATGTGAGATCTTTTCTAAATTAAGATATTTCGTTCCCCGCTGTCATCTGACAATGTTGTTTTATAAAGTTGTTCCTATCATCCAATAGGGTGCTCTAGTTACTGCTATCGTCTCTAACACCATTCATTTTACTTCAAAAGATTTTCAAAAGTATTTACTTCAGAACACAGACTGATAGTTGCGATGACATTATACAGAGGCATCTTTTGATATCGTTTCACCAACTCCATATTTATAAATAATTGCTCAAATTTTTTTTCAAGGCAATCTAAAAACAGCATACACAATAGCTTTGTAATAACTTCTTTGAACCAAAAAGTAGTAAGAGGAGCACAAGAAAAAATCTGCAATTGGTTAAACTTGCCTCAAACTAAAATACAAAGACGCTCAATCAGACTCCGTGACGCTATATTGTACAATAATTTAAAGATAACTGGAATTACTCATTCACAGCTTTATAGGGCATCAAACCACGAAAAAACCGAGTTGTCATGGAATTAAATCGTATTTGGAAGGGAACGATGAGCTTACGACATTTCTTTTACAAAATTGAGCAATATTTTGTGTTGGTTGGCACAGGAAAAAATCTGGAGCAGTTTGTAATGTTGACTTTTAGGTCTGGTTATCTGTTTCTGCGTTTACTATAGTTTTGTTCAAGAAAAAGCAAAATAAGTTCCTTCTTTCTTTCAGTTATTGTTTCAGTCAAACAGTAAGCAGTAGAGGGGATAAAATGCAGTTAAAATATCTATAAATTTGGTTTAATCAACAAAGCAGCTATATCCTCAGAAGTGCTGATAATATGGAACGAGTTGTGATTGACAATCGAAGTTAACCGAATAACATAATTTGATCAAAAAGGATTACAGATAAATACCCTCTCTGTGAAATAAATATATGGACTCAAGCAACATTTCCGAGTCAAGCGTATTTCCATCTTTCTAGCAGAAGACCGAAGAAAAAATTGCAAGATTTGTGGTTACTTTTTATTGAATTATTGACTAATTTCTTTAATAAAAAGTCCGTGTTTAAACTAGCTTGAGCTAGTTCAAAATTTTATTGTTACCAACAGACAAGGTTGAAACCATACATAGCCAATGAAGGTTTTTCTAAGGAAAGAAACAAAAAAATTCAGTTAACCTGGGACTCTCAAAATTTAGCAATGAATCATAACCGGAGAACACAAAAGAAAACATACCAGACAGATTCCCGGCAAAAACCCACCATTGCTTCCTATAACCCCAATTGGGATTGAAAGAACAGAAGGAAATGAATTAAAACAAAATCACTAAACAGATTTTAAGCTTTACTCAAGTTCATTAAAAATGGCTAAAATTTTCGTAAACTCAATTCTCAGCAATTTTTTTGGATATGAAACTGCATTTAACATTCCTAATAATAGACATCAACTGCAACCGAAGTGAAAGACCTAAGTGAAAATCGATGTCAAAAATATTTATAGAATGGACAAACACGAAAAACAGCTTTGGGCTAAAAAAAAATTTTAAAGCAACTTTTTACTCCTTAACTTAGGCCAAAGCAAGCAAATTCAGCTTTAAGCACTTAATCGCAGCTATTATAAAGGAAACATAACCCGACTAACCTCGGACAAATTGCTTTATACGAGCAATATAATTTAGGGGCTGTAGCATAGATAAATTTCTCTTTATGGGTGCAAAAATATAAGCCGAAGGTAAGATTCGAAACCAGACCTCCTGAGTTCAATTTTCTCACCTCAACGAAGTTATTAACCATCCGGCTATTAGGGCCTTATCATCTACGCTCTAACAATCGGATTTGTTTGAACAACAAACTTTAATTCGGTGTGAGAGGAATTGAAACTACTCAAAAATCAAGCAAGAAGTGCGTGACAAAGTTACCCGAGAAGCTAAAGACTATTCCAGAAGAAAAGCGCAAAACGGCCAGGCAAAAAACTTGCAACAAAAAAGACACACGTTTTTGCAACAAAAAAGACACACGTTCAATAACTGCTTCTCATTCGAGAGCAATTAAAAATTAGTTCCAGTATAAAGCTATGAGATATTATTAGCACCTGAGAAAAGTCATGAAAAATTGATCAGACTCTCAAATTCTATGGGAATAATCACGTTTTCATGGACTTTTGAAGATTGGAAATGGGCTAAGCTCCAAAAAGTGCCAAATAAACTTAATTTTATAAGCGAAATCGATCATAAAAACTGCAATTTAATTCAAAGATATTAAAGGAAAAACTCCGTAACTCAGAAAAAAGCAATCATAAAATGGTATCCATTCAATGATTGTATTCCATTACACGTTCTGTTAACTTGTTGATTTTTTTACAATTGCATCCGTGCATTCCATCAACTCATAATCTCGGAGTATGTAACTTTTGCTCGGCATCGCCCAGCACAGATTTATAAGAGAAGTTAAGAGCTTAGGGGTTGCTTAAGAATCGCCTCTGAAAAGTCTTGTTTTGTTAAATGTATTTTAGACCGAAATGCATGAAAGCGTAATTGAATGCAATAGTTACCTACTAATCGATGGAAATGATTACAAAAAAACGAGCAGTTTTACTATTTTTATCAGGTAGTTTAGCGAGTTGGTTTAATCTAAGTAACAAATGGGGAAATTTACAAAAACTGGATCCCCTTTTGATAAATTTCAGTTTCAATTCGTTTGAATTGTTAGCGCTTATCACTATCACTTTAAAATTGCATGGTAACAATTCATTGAAAAGTGTGACAAAATAACAAAAAGTGGCACTTTTGGAGGACATTAAATCTTTATTGTACGACAATAGTATTTTCTCTAAATCAAAAATTTCAGCAATTGGTGTAATAACTTGTGAAAAAGATTGGTTGGAGAAAAATAACAGAATCGCTAATGTAATCCTGAATTCCCTCTAGAATACAGATTTCCTCTCCACTCGATATTTTTGGGGTTTTTATGTTTAACTTGTTTGATATGTTTTTGAAAGATCATTTTAAAATTCCAAGTTACTTGACATTTTATATATTAGGAGATGGGAAGGGCCCAGATTTCTTGAAGCCATTATAACACTCTGAGCTCAACTATCAGAGTACACTTTTTGATAATTGTAACATTACAGATAACCGACTAACGTCGGAAGAAATGCTCTCGAACGGCTAGTGGGAGCTCTAATCAATTGCAGCCTGATTCAGGGGGTAGCCCGAATGCGACTAAGAAACTAGGGGGCTTCAAAAAACTCATTAGATGCTAATGTATACCACTACTCAGATTTAAATGGCACCCGTTTCGGCGCACTCATCTTATTTGATTTTTTGTATTAAATTGTCGCCAATAGAGTTCAACTGCTTGAAATTGTGATTCAGATTGAACTTTATAACATAGCCGACTAACTTGGGGCAAATTACTCTCAAACGACCGGCTGGCTTCCCCAGCAGCTAGCCACGGTCTAGCGGTTTATTGAGGCTAGCTTTAGCTTAATTGAAGGGGCGTGAGGTGAGCGGAGCGGTGGGCTGGTGGGGGCAACAATGGGTGGCATCGGTGGGAGCGGCAGGGGGGCTTTGGCTGCAGCCATACGGCCTGAAGGACGTGCAGGGGTGGGGACTTCAGGGGTGGAGGGGAAGGAGTGTTGTTGGGTGGGGGGGGGCGGTCAAGCTCTAAGAACCACCCTTCACACCATAAGTATAAGTCTCCAAAACAGTTTCTGTGAATCGCATATTTGTAAACTAGTGAGCTGAAAGACACTAGGAGAGCTCAATGCCCGCTGGGCGCTACCTGTTTATTTTTGAGGACAAAAAAAACAAATTGGTCAGACGAAAAATCGGTCAAGCAAAAAATCGCATAAAAAAGACCAACAGGACTAATATAATTGATAGAAACTTGTATAATATAATTGCTAGCAATTAACCACGCAAAAGGCAGAAAGTCAATAAACTGTTCGAGCGAAAATGTTTGCGTAAAAACAGACACACACGTTTACACTAATTGCTTCTCTTCGAGACCAATTAAACAAAGCCTAATTATTGTGATAACCTTATAGTTCATATAACTATAACAAACATAATTATCAAACAACCGCTGCCCATGGCAACGAAAGCAATAGCAAAGTGGATGTGTTGTAAACCTTGTGTGTGCAGTTTGGCATTTGGTTAGTAGAGAGTACTGAGTGGGGTGAGAGGAGAGGTTCTCTGGCTTGTACACACAGATGACGTCATCACCACCAGCTGTCGCTATACAATTGGAAAGTCTGTTCAGAAGGGAAAAGGAAAGAGGTTGAAAGTCATGTCCCTGTGATTTAACAAAGAAGAGCTCCGTGATTTTATCAATTTAAATTAACAAATCGGCGCCATTTTTGTATCCGTTCTTACAGTACTACAAAAACTGGTTTCACGTGTCAATAATACGTCTTTCGTACATGATTTTCGTTTCACTCCTCATTTTACGTTCAATCAATGGAATACATAGCGATAGTTTTCTATGTCAATTTTTATTTTTGATGTATCGCAAAGAAGTACTCCTGGGCAATCAATTAAAAAATTGCCCATTGAGCCCTTCTAGAGGAATAAATTGAGTTATTCAATCAGATTTACGGTCACTCTATTCTTCAACATTTTAAGAGCAAGTGGAATTTTTTCGGAAGAAATTGTGCCACGATTTCTTCCGAAAGACGTGGCACAATTTTAGAAAACGATTTGGTTAATGATTTCGGTTTACTTCTGTAATTTGGATGGTTGCTACAGCAAATATACCTCAGTCTCATGATGTTCGAGTGAAAACTTGAACACTGTATCACCAAGTGATAAGGCATTAATTACGATTTTTTTTACAATTTCGACTATATGGACAAGCTCGCTCACATTTAATTTTTGCTTTATGCTTTCAACATGAACAACCGTACCATGAATTGCTCTCGAACAACAGCTGCTATTTTGACTTTTGAGCGCAAATTCAAAATCGTCAGGCAAAAATTCTGCATCACAAAAACTTCAATCGAGAGCAATTAAATGTGATTTCGCTCTACTCTGAACTGACCCCCCCCCCCCCAGAGCAATGGTCAATTGGTGACAAAAAATGGCTCGGCTGTTTGTCTCTTTTTAAAATGGACATGACTTGTTCCATGTGACGTCATAGATGGCTCTGGAGTGATCACCGGAGAGAGTGGTGTCACACTTGAATTTGGGACAAGTTGTTGTAGAGGGCTCAACACCTTGAGGGTTACCTGAAAAGAAACACAAACAAACTGTCGATGTTCAGGCGACAGATTCTTTTCTCCCAGTAGAATAGGACCAGCAATTTTTTTTACATCTTTTAATTAGTAAGTGTAAGCGGCAATGACTAGTTATAACCAATAATAGGTTATAAAAGCTGTCATTGATTCAAAATCAGTTTTGAGTTTGCCAATTTAGAAAACATCATTTAGGTACTGAGGGATGTTCAATGCTCATATTCATCATGTTTCTTACTCGTCAACGTTGCCCATTATACAGTTGAAAGTTTCAGAATAATTGTTTCTACGTTTATTAAAGAATGGGAAACCTTTATGCTGGCCCCACTTTTTTGTTCAGACACTTTTTGATTTCCCTGAGGGTAGTCTAGATTAATAAATGTTTTATCAAAATGAAACTGTGTCTCTACAGAAGCTGTGTCACTAGAACCGAAATCGTTTAAACTTTGATTTTTTTTAAATCAAAACTGTTGCGAGTTTTTCGAAAGTTTCCATCTGCACAATGGAGTTTTGCATTTTTGTGAAAACAAATTCTCAGGCAATTTGATTATCCTTTTAAAATCATTTTTAATCGATTTTGCTCATAAAAATGCAAACTTGTTGAGCTCTTGAGAAAAACATCCAGATTTGTATTAGTTGATTAGTTCATGATTTTAGAGAAATCACAAAAAATATAAAGATAATTCAATTCAGAGGGGATATTAAACATAACCGACTAACGTCGGGCGAGTGGCTCTCAAACGACCGGCGAGCGGTCGGCTTCGTCAGTAGCTAGCCACGGGAGTTTTAAGAACCGCCCTTCCAACCATAAGTATAGATTCCAAATTATTTGTTGTGAATCGCATACTTGGAGACAACAGAGCTGCAAGGCGCTAAGAAGATTGAATGCCCGCTGGGCGCTATCTCTTTAACCCGTTTTAGAGGACGAAAAGTCAAAGGGGTCAGACGAAAAATCGGTCAAGCGAAAAATCGCGTAAAAAAGACCAACAGGAAAAAAATAACTGCAACCAGAGTTTTTTGAGAGCAATTAACAATGATTTCCCAAAAAGGTCTAGTTAAGTCACAACAAAACATTTCTATTATAATTCAGCGTTAATGAGGGTAATTATATGATGACATCAGGCCACATAACAGCAGCTGAAGTGCGGTATCAACAAAAGACTTAAGGAAAGAGAGAGGGAGACAGTGTGAGAGAAATGAAACGTGAACGAGAAAGAGAAAGAAAGAATCCGCAACCGACACAGAGAGAGAACTGGGAACATTTTACATGATGAGATTCGACCCTGCAACTTCTAATTTTCTAGGATTGTTAGTAAATAAATCATAGAAAAACAAAGTGCAAAATTTAGAAAAGTTTTCAGATTTCGCAGTGAAAAAAAATGTTTACAACCATTTTTGTCTCTGGAGTTCTCTTATGTAACCCATCTGCAAGACTTAAAAAGTTCCGTTGACCAGTAATGATCGTTAAAATCAGAAAAGAACAAAAAAATTCAAAAATGTTTACAATTACAAACTTTCAAAAAACTTGCTAAAACTCGTGATATTAAGATCTTCAGAACCATTTAATTGACTCAAGGACTATACAAAATCCCTGTTTCAAGCCTTAAATAGTTTCACTGGCTCAAAGATCCATACACTTGGAACAAAAATTTTCGCAAAATTTTAATTTTAACAAAAAATCGCTAAAACTCGAGTCGTGAAAAAAATAACCATTCCATTAAATCCAGAAACTATGCAACAGCATTTTATCAAATCTTGGAGGAGTTTCCTGGTTCCCTGGTGCCGGAAAAATTGAAAAATCAAAAGTATTCCAAAAATTTGAAAAAATTGGAATCGTTTAAAAAAATTGTTTAAATTCGTGATATTAAATTCTTTAGAAACATTCCATTACATCTAAAAACTATGCAGTAACCTATTATCAAACCCTAGAGGAGGATCATTGGCTCTTGAGGCTGGAGAAACCTGAAAAACGATAAATTTTCAAAAAACAAGAAAACTGCAAGTTTTGTAAAAAAAATAATATCGAAAAAATTGTTATATTAAAAAGTTGAAGAAAAAAATACAGTTACTTATTATTCAAACCCTTAAAGAAGTTTTCTGCCCCCTGGGTCTGGAAAGACTTAAATAATGAAAATAAATGTCAGGAAAAAAACTTGCAAACTTTGTCAAAAAATGCCAAAATTCGTTACTTTAAAATAATGCAAAACATTCCATTACATCTAGAAACTATGCAGTAACATATTATAAAACCCTAAAGGAGGTTTTTTTGGCTCTTTAGGCAGGAGAAACCTAAAAACAAAAACTTCAAAAAAGTTGAAAACAATTGCTAAAAATGTGATATTGAAAGCTTGAAAACTATTCCATGGCCTATAAAAAATTTTGCAGCAACTAACTATCAAAACCTAACAAAGATTTTTTGAACCATGAGGCTGGAAAAACCTGAAAAAAAATGTAAAAGAAAAAAAATCAAACATTCAAAAAACTTGAAAAAATTGCTAACGTTTAAAACAAAATCGGTTAAATTCGTAAAATTAAACTCTTCGCAAACATTCTATTACATTTAGAAACTATGCATTAACCTATTATAAAAACCTAGAGGAGGTTCTTTGGCTCTTTAGGCAGGAGAAACCTAAAAACAAAAACTTCAAAAAAGTTGAAAACAATTGCTAAAATTGTGATATTGAAAGCTTGAAAACTATTCCATGGCCTATAAAAAACTTTGCAGCAACTAATTATCAAAACCTAACGAAGATTTTTTAAACCATGAGGCTGGAAAAACCTGAAAAGTAATGTAAAAGAAAAAATCAAAACGATTCAAAAAACTTGAAAATATTGCTAACGTTTAAAACAAAATTGGTTAAATTCGTAAAATTCAACTCTTCGCAAACCTTCCATTACATCTAGAAAATATGAATTAACCTATTATAAACACCTAGAGGAGGTTCTTTGGCTCTTTAGGCAGGAAAAACCTAAAAAAAACGAAAAAACTTCAAAAAACTTAAATTGCTTAAAAAATTGTGATATTGAAAGCTTGAAAACTAATCCATGGCCGATAAAAATTTTGCAGCAACTAATTATCAAAACCTAACAAAGATTTTTTGACCCATAAGGCTGGAAAAACCTGAAAAAAATGTAAAAGAAAAAAATCAAAAATATTCAAAAAACTTTGAAAAAATTGCTAACGTTTAAAACAAAATCGGTTAAATTCGTGATATTAAACTCTTGGCTAACATTCCATTACATCTAGAAACAATGCAGTAACCTATTATAAAAACCTAGAGGAGGTTCTTTGGCTCTTTAGGCAGGAGAAACCAAAAAAAAACAAAAAAACTTAAAAAAACTTGAAAAAAAATTGCTAAAAATTGTGACATTGAAAGCTTGAAAACTAATCCATGGCCGATAAAAACTTTGCAGCAACTAATTATCAAAACCTAATAAAGATTTTTTGACCCATGAGGCTGGAAAAACCTGAAAAGTAATGTAAAAGAAAAAATCAAAACGATTCAAAAAACTTGAAAATATTGCTAACGTTTAAAACAAAATCGGTTAAATTCGTAAAATTAAACTCTTCGCAAACCTTCCATTACATCTAGAAACTATGCATTAACCTATTATAAAAACCGAGAGGAGGTTCTTTGGCTCTTTAGGCAGGAGAAACCTGAAAAAACTTCAAAAAACTTGAAATTGCTTAAAAAATTGTGATACTGAAAGCTTGAAAACTAATCCATGGCCGATAAAAATTTTGCAGCAACTTATTATCAAAACCTAACAAAGATTTTGTGACCCATGAGGCTGGAAAAACCTGAAAAAAATGTAAAAGAAAAAATCAAAAATATTCAAACATAGCCGGCAGATTGCCGGAATAGCTGCGAAAGAATAGACCTGCGTGCCATATAATAGAGATAGAAACAGATACCGAACTAAATTGAAAAAAAATCGACGCCGCTCAAAAAAATAGGTAACAAAACATTCAGCGATAAATTAATAAAGCTTGTTGAAATTCATTGCGCAGAAGCCTTTTATTAGGGACCTTTACTGCACATATGAGTTCCTTTGACCTTAAACAAATTCAAATTAGACTTAAGTTTTTAAAGTGCAAAAGTCATTTTATTGAGTGAGGTAAGTCACGTATGATCAAAATTTAATCACGCAAATAACCTTAAAACTTTTGCTAAAGTGAGTGAAAAATGACGTCACGCGCGCAAATGCCGTTAGTGAGAGGAAGAAGTCATTCAGAAAATTTGACTTTTTCAGCTTTGCTGTGTGAACAAATGTAAAACGAAAAAAGAGCGTCAGACGACGAAACAAAAAAAAACCAAGAGCACCGCAATATAGCTACGCTCAGCTTACAGCTTCGCAGCTATAAAAAACTTTGAAAAAATTGCTAACGTTTAAAACAAAATCGGTTAAATTCGTGATATTAAACTCTTGGCTAACATTCCATTACATCTAGAAACAATGCAGTAACCTATTATAAAAACCTAGAGGAGGTTCTTTGGCTCTTGAGGCAGGAGAAACCTTAAAAAACTTCAAATTGCTAAAAATTGCTGATATTGAAAGCCAGAAAACTAATCCATGGCCAATAAAAATTTTGCAGTAAGTTATCATCAAACGCTATTTCTGAACAATGAGGCCGGAAAAACCCCAGTTGAGCAAAATTTAACAAAATCTAAAAACTCTAAAAATCTAAAAGTTCTTTTTCCAGGACTAATTGTTATATGGACAATTAAAAACAACATTATAAAAACGCCGACTCTGTAAGTCCATTAGATAAGTAAACAGTAAAAAAAGATCGTTTAAATCTGACAACCAAAAGGGAGTCAACAACTAAAGAAATAGAAATAAAACCAAAATATCTTTCTAAGAACCAACTATCTACCTGCTAAAATTCTTAGCTATAGCATACTAATTCATTTTAAAACTTATAAAATAACATTCGTCGATTTTTTATGGAAAACTTACAGAGTATCAGTCACAGAAAGCAAACACTAAAAAATGAACCAAATAATGCTGTTAATTCAAGTATTTTTGACAACAGATCAGACCAGTCAACAATGACGTTAAGAGATAAGACAGTCGTGAACAATGCAAAAAAATGAAAATTAATGCAAAAGCCGTAGAAAGCACGAAAAAAACAAACAATTTCAACACAAATTTCAAACTATTTGCAACCAAAGGGAGCAGTTACTAATGAGAACAAATGGTACCACAACAAAAATAAATTCAATACACGCAAAACTCACAAGTTCATTTAGAACTTTTGAAAACCAATAAACTAAAATTCAAAAAAACAACTAGCCATGAAATCAAATCATTCATGTTATTCATTTATGCCTCATTAGCAACCAGAGACTTTCTTCAATGATAATAATTGTTAAAACAATCGAAATATAATGAATCAGGGGCAAAAACAAATAGTTCACTAATATTTTATGCCAACAAATAGTGTCAAAGTCATAATGAGCATTAGCTGAATGTTGCTGGATTCAAAAATTCCGACTAGGCTAAAATAGATCAGTTAATTACATTATTATTATACAAGAAAAGAAATTCGGAAAACAGAAGAAAAATTGCGCAGGTGAAAAAAAATCGCCTTCAAAAAAGAAAATTTGTTCATATAACAACTTTTCACTCCCCCTTTGAGGATGATTTGAAACAAATCACGCCTCAAACCTGCTCATTATTCGCTCCTTTTACTACTCCAGCGTGATTGAAATCACCACTCTAATTTGACGTCTCATTGACGTGAAAAAGCCAAAAAAAAGGTGAACAGATCTTAACAAAAGGCCCCCTTATAGTAATTGCAAACGAACTTGTAGTAAAAAAATCTTCGTGACAACAAAACGGCAAAAACGCCTCTCTCAAGCAACTGCAAACAAAAAACCTGTCTCAGAACGCAATGACGAAAACAGGTACAAATTACATAATGAAATCTAAAATATCGTGCAAAAGGTCAAAAATACTCCCAAACGAACAATTACTCGTCAATATAAGCGAAAAGATCCATTTGAGCAAATAAAATCAATTTAAATCTAAAACGCTGCTTATAAAATGCCGCACGTGAACATAAAATTTTTCAACAACACTTCTCAATTTTCCTCAAAAAATGCCTGACCAAAAACCAATAATTTTCTCAATTCTAATTTTGTTCAACAGATTAATCGGATTACTTGTTTTCACGCTCGGCACTGCCTTTTGCAGCAGGGACACTTAGCCAATTTAAAAACTCCAGAATCGATTCGAAGCAAGAAAAAAACAAGAAATCAACTCGAAGGAAGATGCGTGTCACTAAAGTAATCAATAACGATAAATGGCAGAGTAGTGAACAAAACATAGAAAAAAGGAAATAAGAAGGGACCCATTACCCCATAAACTTAATTGTAATTAATTAATTAATTATATTATAAATCTTTATATACCGAACAATACAAAAACATTTTTGCAAAAATAAAACGAGATAACTAGAAAAAAAAGCGAAAATTCTAGAATCTGTTCAAAATTAATTAAGTGCAGCACATTGAGCAACAGACTTAACTGTTACTCAATAGAATATCATCAACAGACAACCAAAATGACATAACCGAAAGGAAACACTAACAGGTTGTTACAACCATCGCAAAGTTATCAATTTCTGAGCATAAATCGGGATTTTGAGTAGCTTTGAGATAGTGATAAAAACCGTGTGTTCATGTTTTAAATCAACTCCTATTGTGATTAGAGCAATTTATAACGTACACTACCCTACATGAAATGACACGATCTTTTACCGCCAATCTTTACTAGCTCTTCACACAAAAACGGAGGCGAGAAACGCTGGCCCACAATTTCGTAGTTTTCAGAGTACTCTAACAAGTTACTTCATCAGTAAATTAAGCATCTGTTATCGCAAAAATAACTGCTATTTTGTTTTTTATTGTTGTTGGTGATTTACAGCTGTGCTGAAGGGTCTAAAGTCCCAGTCTTTAAAACATAGCCGGCAGATTGCCGGGATAGCTGGGAAAGAATAGACCTGCGTGCCATATAATAGATAGAAACAAATACAGATCTAAATTGAAAAAAAATCGACGCCGCTCAAAAAACTAGGTAAAAACATTCAGCGATAAATTTAAAAAGCTTCTTAAAATTCATTCCACAGAAGCCTCTTATTAGGGACCTTTACTGCACATATGAGTTCCTTTGACCTTAAACAAATTCAAATTCAACTTAAGTTTTAAAGTGCAAAAGTCATTTTATTGAGTGAGGAAAGTAACTTGTCAAGTCTAATCACTCAAAAAACTTTTGCTAAAGAGAGTGAGAAATGACGTCACGCGCGCAAATGCCGTTAGTGAGAGGAAGAAGTCATTCAGAAAATTTGACTTTTTCAGCTTTGCTGTGTGAACAAATGTAAAACGAAAAAAGAGCGTCAGACGACGAAACAAAACAAACAAGTCCTGACCTACAATTCAAAAGAATTCTCATTGACTAAACAACAAACTAGACTTAGAATGGACTATGATTGAACTGGGAAAACCATTTCCAGAAAAACTGATAAAAAACAGAAAATCAATGTCAAAATGCCGATAGCAAGAACAAAAAACAACTAGAGAAAATGTCAATCTGATTCTAACAAAAAAATTGGCCTAGAATAAACTATGAATGGATTGGAAAAACCATTGAGAAAAAAAAATCGGATCAAAAAAATCGAAAAAAAAACAGTAAAAGTCAAAGTGAAATTGCCGCATGTGAACAAAAAACCACTAGCGAGAAAGCGAATTTTTGTTCAAACACCGTTTTCCCACTCTACTTTAGAATTAGAGCAAAAAAAATCATGCCGCAAAACCACTCGCTTTTTCGCTCCATTTCCTGTTTCGGCGTGACCAAAATCACTATTCCAATTTGACTTCAAAAATCATGAAAATGTGTGAACAGATCTTTAAAAAAAGACAGCGCCCCATTACAATTCAAATTCTGTGAATTGTAAAAAACCAAGAGCACCGCAATATAGCTACTCTCAGCTCACAGCTTCGCTTCTATAATTTAAATAATGTCCAATTATTTCTAGAGCTTTGACAATCGCAGAACAATTGCCAAATGCAAATATTTCGCTCAGAAAATTTCGTCTCGAAAAAATTCCACATTGTACATAATATTCGGTTTTTCAGTCCAACTGGTTCCCTTAAGTTTATTAAATTTTCTAGGCGGTTTGCAAATCGACAGGTTCAAAGGCGAATTCGCTGCGCGCTTTCTCTGTTCTAGTTTTCGCCATTTTGAAAATTTCGTTGTTCCTCGTTTCTTTCGTATGTACTTCTGGTAGTTCGATGCCGCTATTCTCTTCATTCAAAGATTTTGAAACTAGTAACAGGTCGTTAAGCTGGATAAACATTGGTAATTGGATAACAATTGGATAAACACGTGTTTCTTGTTCAATCCATAACGATTGAACAAGAAAAACATTTGCGAAAATTCAAAAAGAATAAAAAAAACTACCAAGATTATTGTCCGCTATTGGTGTTTTTTTAAATGCACAGACCTTTCTCAAAGCCCTTCCAGATCCTGAGAGTGAGATCATCAGAGACAGAGGCGAGAGCGGTTCCCTCTCTGTTCGAGTCCACTGACCATACTGTGCTACCATGACTGTCCATAGTCTGCACACACATCCTATTACACAACACAAGCATCACAAGTAAGTAAAGCACAATAGAACACTACACACACGATAGGCTGTTAACTCGACACAGTGGATCAATATAGTTAAGATCAATTTAAGGGTCAATATAAGAAAGTACAAAAGAAAAAAGAAGAGAAAGAAATTTACAGAAATTTTTCCTAAGATTCAAGAAGTGTTCTAAATCGGTGTAGAGTTTCAGCTTACTTAATTCAGCTTCTAAACTGAAAACTATTAAGCTTAACAATAATGTCAGCTAGCAATCGTTAACAGACTTTCGTAGCCTAATGCCCTATGACTTAATGACGGGGCTTTATCGGTTTTTACCGTTTCCTTCGATTTTGCTTTTTTGACAATGACCACATTCACTACATTGCGTAATTCAACGCGTGGAAAAATTAAAATCCATTCAATTGAAACAGTGAGTGAGGTAAGTCAGAAGTCAAGCGTGAAAACCGTGAGTCAAGTAAAACGAAAAACGTGATCAAAAGGTAAAGCGAATTAAAAAACATAGCAGCAGAAGTTCAGACACAATTCAAAGAATTTTCATTGAGTGAACAAAACAATTAGACCAATAATTAGACCAGCAGAATGCAGACAACCCGGGTAATTTCGGGTTGATGGTGACGCCAGCGAATCCAGCTCATTTCTGTCCGAGAAGACAATGATAACCACTATGGCCACAAATATTGCTGTCAGAATCAACAAGAGGCAGTTTATACATACTAGCAGCTGACGCAAAAGGTGCATGATTTCAATCTGAAAACGTGGTCAAAATAAAAAGCGAATTAATAAACATAGCAGCAGAAGTTCAGGCACAATTCAACGAATTTTCACTGACTGAACAAACAATTAGACCTAGAATTGCCTATGAATGGAATAGCAAAATCAATCAGAAACAAAATCAGATCCAAAAACTCAAAAAACAGTAAAAATCAAAGTCAAAATATCGCATGTGAACAAAAAACCGCTAGCTCATTCTACTTTGAAAATAAAGCAAAAACAATTATCGCCGCAAAACCACCTGCTTTATTGACCATTTCAAGCTTCGGCGTGTTCAAAATCATCACTTCAATTTGACTTCAAAAGTCATGAAACAGTGTGAAAATTTTTCACAATCAAATTGAAATAATTAAGAAACTCATGAAACAACAGAAAAGCCATTAAACACTGATGGCATACAAATCAGCAAAATAACTGGAAAACATCAGAGTTAGCTGATTCATGTATTAATTACAAAATTTCAAACTGTGAAAACACGCCCGAAACTATTGCTATAGCCTGCTGAACCTCATTAACGGAACATAAACCGACAAATGTCGGAAGAAGTGCTCTTGAACGACAGGCGCGGCAATTTAATTCAGGGGCTGTAGCCTAGATCAAATTATGGGTGCAAAAAAATTTTCCCCCGCCGGGATTCGAACCACTGCCCTCCCGATCCACAGCCACAACTACTAACCACTGCGCTACAGATCACATACCTCACTTATTCTGCCACCGAATTTATATTAGCTTTACTTCAGAGCAATAGAGCTCATTCAAAAATGAAGAACGAAAGCGTGAAAAAGTCACTTGAGAAGTCAAAGAATGTTCTAGAAGAAAAGCGCAAAACTGTCAAGCGAAAAATTTGCATAAAAAAGACACACACGTTTACAATAGTTGCTATGAACTGCGTTCAAGAGCAATTAAAAGAAACGAACCGATGGTGACGCCAGCCAATACAGCTCATTTCTGTTCGAGTAGACAATGATAACCGCTATGGCCCAAAATATTGCTGTCAGGCTCAACAAAAGGCAGTTTGTACATATTAGCAGCTGACGCAAAAGGTGAATGATTTCAATCTGAAAACGTCGTCAAAAGTTAAAGCGAACTAAAAAAACATAGCAGCAGAAGTTCAGGCACAATTCAACGAATTTTCATTGACTGAACAAACAATTAGACCTAGAATTGCCTATGAATGGAATAGGAAAACCGATCAGAAATAAAATCAGATCCAAAAACTCAAATAAAAACAGTAAAAATCAAAGTCAAAATACCGCATGTGAACAAAAAACCACTAGCTCACTCTACTTTGAAATTAAAGCAAAAACAATTCACGCCGCAAAGCCACCTGCCTTATTGATCATTTCATGCTTCGGCGTGTTCAAAATCATCACTTCAATTTGATTTCAAATGCAATGAAACTGTGAGAACAGAAAGGCAGTGACGCCGTAATACAGTTCAAATTCTTTGAATTATAAAAAGGAGCGCACCGAAAAACTACGAAAAAATGAGACGTAGGAAACTTCCGTTCTTTTCCCTTTGTAACCCCCCCATACAGTTACGTGCCAAAACATAGTAATTCATTATGTAAATTATTGCACATGCTGATGTGGGTTGCAGATAATATGCACCCACTAAGCTGGGGGCACAAGCGGAGAAGATTGGAAATTTATTTTCAAAATAGTTGCTTAGATGTCAAATTAAAAAGAAAAGTTGCATAAAACTCAATGTTATTTCAATTAGCTCCTTCAAACAACCTTCACTTAGAGTGACATACACTGACTTGACGTTATCTTTCTGCAAAATCGATTTCAGAAAGAATTCATATTTGAGCTTCGAGCTAAGACCTGTATGGCCAAAAGCTTATTCATGCGAATAAACAAAAAAGTCCCAGTAATAAGAATGAGAGACCATTCATATTATTAGCGCGAAACTACATTAGTAAATGAACAAGAGCAGACTGCAACGGAGTGCGAAATCATGTGGCCGTTAAAGTCTTGACGCAATAAAAACAACACTTTTCATCGACCAAACAAAAAGACTACAACTAGAAACGACTAAGAATTGCAGAGTAGAAACAACTGGAAAAAACAATTAAAAACTTGAAAAACAGAAGTCAAATTGCCGCGCGTTAACAACAAAATCACAATAGAAAAAGCGGAAATCCTGTTCTGACACCATTTTATCACTACTTTCAAATTAGAGTGAAAAACGCCGTAAAAACAGTTTTGCTACTCCACGTCCTGTTTCGGGTTAAAGACTCACGGAAACCTCATCAAATGATATATTTACAAAGACAAACTTGAAAAAATCAATTATTTCCTGATATGATAGAATTACACAAAAACCAAAATTTTTCATAATCAAAATGAAATAATTAAAAAACTCATGAAACAACAGGAAAGAAGGAAAGCTATAAAACGCTAATGGTAAACAAATCAGCAAAATAACTGGAAAACATCAGAGCTAGCTATTTCTCGTATTAATTACAAAATTTCAAACTGTCAAAACACGCCCGAAACTATTGCTATAGCCTGCTCAAACGCATTAACCAAAAAAAGTCAGAAATGCTTGAAAGAAGCGTTCGTGAACAAAACCTTTGCTCGCTTGCAGAAAATGTTTTTACACTTCATTTTCTCGCTCTCTCGAAAAAAGCGGTATTAACAGTTAACAATTAAGCTCCAATTAACAATTTCGTTCAACACTGAAACCACTCCAAATTTTTTTCACGTGATTCATTTCCAGCTTAAAAATTCACTCGAATAAATTTGATTAAAAAGCACTTCTCCAATACTCTTCTTCGAGTCAAAAGACAGAGCTCATATACAATGCAAATTTTTTGAATTGTAAAAAAACCAAAATATGTCCATAATAGCTCCGCTCAGCTATCGCTATAGCAGCTATTAATAAACCAATCTGAAATATATAATAGACTTGGAGAGGACATGGCACGGGTTTACGTAGGACTTCATCTCCAAAAAAAGTCTTCTCAGAGAACACTTAAGTCTAAGAAATCTACAAAAAGTCAAAAAGGCTCCCAAATTCTCTTGCTAGCCTTCACAAACAGATGTGAACAAAAACACAATTCTCTTCACTTCACTTAAATTTCCTTCAACAGTGAATGGAAATTAATTTTTCGTCACATGCGGTAATTGACAACGTCGTTTTTATTGCTCCAAACGATGCATTACGGTCCTTTTTGTTGTTACAGTGGACATGAGTTTGTTTCGTGGTTACATTTGGCTTTCCACGAGAAATGACAATCATTATCCTATTTTATGGTAATTTATATTACTATTTATCTGGTGGCACCTAGATAGAGAGGCCATAATGGTGAACGAGTCAACAATCCTTAAAGCCTAGTATACTAACAAAACGAAGCCAGACAAATTTTGAAAATGAGGTCAAGTCAAACGGAAAATTTTGGGATACCCATATTTTTTTAAGTTGTCCCTGGCTGGCCAGTGGGCGCGCTTGAAGACTTAGCCGCTATAACCGGACCACGATGTCATGATTACATCTAAAGCGCATGAGAGGCATGGCCATGGCCATTGGTGTTAGTAACCACTGAATTACTCAAATAATAACGTATTTTGTTTCTTTGGCTTACTATAATTCATTTTATGCTGCAAATACTATACACGGTTTTAATTAAAGCGGTTAACAACAAATTATTTCTGAGAGATAACATAGTTATTACATATATTCTCGGCTTACTTTACATTCACCATACAATACCTACCAATCATCCTTGTCCGGATCCTCCTCGTAGACTCTGATGGTGTCATCGTATCCACATGAGAAGAGGATGTTATTATGCTGAGGGTGGAACAAGACCTTCTTCACATCTTGAGTGTGATTGGATAGAATTGAGATACACTCGAAGTCATTGTCCTCGTCACCCTCCCAGATCTGAAAAGCAACAACATCATGCCATAATTGTTCAAAAATATTTTGCAACGAATATGAGAAGCTGCACAAAACACTGAATAAGTGGAGCTCTTGTACTGAACTGATGTCATCAACAAAACCTAGAGTTTGCTTAACAAACAGCCCAAATTTCCAATAATTAAAGTGTCCGATAATACTAAAAATTACAAGTTGGAAATGAAGGATCTGTTCTGTCCTCCAGCGAGGACATGTAACTTTTACGCCCCCCCCCCGGTGCACGATCCATTTATTACATAGTAACGTGCTGCTATATATCAACACGTCATTTGTAATAGAGGGTTATAAAAAACAACAGATCTGAAATGAAACAATAGATCTGAACTTGGGGCAGCTAAGTCACATGAGTCTTAGACTATTGGCGAATTGCTATCAAATGACCGGCGAGCAGTTAGCTTCGATAGTAACCAGCTTGAGTTTAAGGAGGCTAGCATTAGGAGGTGAGCTGAGTGGGGTCTCAAGAGGCGAGCGAGCGAGCAGGGTTAAGGCAGGACGGGGAGAGAGAGGGGTGGCTGGAGGAGGGGGAAACTAAAAATGTCAGATGAAAAATCAATCCATCAGAAAACCACAGGACGATGAAAACGAGAGAATTTACCCTCTGTATAATACAACATAATAACAGGAAGCAAAATGAAAAAAAAACATTGATTCACTGAAATGACAGGGAACGGAGCCCTCCGACACTCACTCAGCCTGGCCCGTTTATTCTTGAACTCCATGAAAACATTAATCCAAACGAAAAGTATCGAGGAACTGCAGCAGTAAAAATTTAGCCAAATTGAAAATCCCCTAGACGGCCACGAAACTGTCATTGACCTGATATGATTTAAGTACAAACACTTCGTGCAAAATAATAGATAAATCGGAATACTAAAGCATTTTTTCCATTTTTCAGTAACAAAATTTGGACTGACCTCTCTGTGGCTACTGACTGCAGCTCGCATCTAATTAGTCTCACCATGGTTTTAAACAACCAATCGAGGCTGAAGGATATAGTATTGTCCAAGTGAGCTACAAATTCAACAGACGGTACTAAAACATACCCAGCAGATTGCCGGAAAATAGCCGCCGTTGAATACCCAAAACTAAAACGGATTGAAAGAAGAATTTTAAAGTGCGAACTATTTTGACGTCATTTTGGAGCTGAACAAATTCCTGTTTCGTAGTGAGACGACACAGGGGCTAGTATCAATACCAATAAGCATTAAAAATGGTAACAAAGAACAAAGTTCGAGTACTAGGCATCTAAAATTGGGCTTTATGGGTTTATCCCGTTTCTATTTCTGACTTCAAGTCTTTATACTGACTCTGTTCATTTTGAATTGCTTTGCTGAGCAGCTGCTGTTTAAAAGGACTTGGAGCAGAATACCAGAAGAGTGAAACTAGCCTAGAGAGGAAAAAAAGATTTCACGCAAAAAGTTGAACAAGCCGTGAACTAAAGTAAAGCGAAAACTTTTAGTACGACAAGTTAAAAAATAGGAGCGCTATAATAGCCAGCTGAGAAGCTGATGCGGCTATTTAAAACTCATTTCAATCAACTGAAACCACTTGCTTAACCACTAAAAAGAATTTACTAGCAAATAACTGCCTTAAATTTTGGCGCAAAATTGGTACAATATCCATGGCACTAAAATGAAAATGAAAAAAAAACCAAAAAAGCCCTTAACTGAAACAAATAAACGCTTAAGTCTCCGCTAGAAGCAGGCATAAAAATTTGACTATGAAAAATACATTGCTTGGTGCATATTGAAATCTCACGATAGTGAGCATAATTACGTGCAATTTTGGATCCTGGAAGCGAATGAGAAAACAAGTTTTATTTTGCAGACGTGTTTCTCTAATGTCATTAGAAACAAAGCTCTCATTTAAGAAAAAAGTTCATTTCTTTCGAGTTGCAGACCGATTCCAGACAGAGAACTATAGCTACAGCATCCATGTATAAGCAGTTTAAAATGAATAATAGACATGCGGTTACTCAAATAAAAAGAAAGAAGTTGCCTCTTGGGACACAGTGTCGTAAATTAACAGAACCAGTGTGATCCTATTAGGAAAGTTTGTGGCAAATGAGAATACCATGATACCAACACACTGCTTGCGCTTGAAAATCGCAATTATTTAACTCAAAGTTAGAATTAGAACCCAGCTTTTCCTGTAATTGTCCGAAATATTTTGCTCATTATAAAAACAAGTTTATACACATAAAACTAGTTACTGATGGATCGCACATTGTCCAAGAGTCTATTACGTTAAAGTATCAGATTTCTAACATCAGCCGAAAAACTTCAAATGTACTGCATACACTATGTAAATCACAACTTAAACTTTAAATAGTACAGGAAAACGTTTGGAGCACTGGGGGACACCAAAGTGGAGTTTTTTGAAGTCTGAGCAAAAAGCATTTGATTATACACGATGCAATCCTACAAGAACATTTCAAACAGTTCACAATTGCCTCTAAAGCCAAAAAATCTATTAGTGAAATATTGCGGTTTCTTGTGTCAAATGCAATTTGATGGCATTTCGTAGTTGAACATACTTCTGTTCCTTATAGAGAGGCTACAGTGGCTACTATCAATACCAATTAGCATTAGAGATGTTAACTAAGACTAATAGGAACAGCGTTCAAATAGCGGGCATCTAAAAATGGGCTTTATGGGTTTATCCCGTTTCTATTTCTGACTTCAATTCTTTATAATGACTCCGTTCACTTTGAATTGCTTTGCAGAGCAACTGATGTTCAAAATCGCTTTCAGCAGAACGAGAGAAGACAGAAACTAGCCTAGAGAAGTCAAAAAGATTTCACGCAAAATGTTGAAAAAGCGGCAAAATGAGGTAAAGCGAAACATTTTTTTGTTCGACGATGTAAAAAAAAGTAGTAGTAGTAGTAGTAGTAAAAGACTTGAATTTACCATTGAAGGACTTTTGACAGTACTAAACAAAAGATCTTTACAGAAGGTAGCGGTAATATATATATATATATATATATATATATATATATATAATATATATATATATATATATTAACTAAGAAGATACGTTCAACATCTGCAAACGGCACAGCGACATTTGATTGACCATGTACAGGTTCTTAATAAATCGTATTTTAATTCACGTAGACTGACGAATTTTTCCACATTCTAGCAGGACAAGTCAAACGTAGCAGGACAAGTCCTGACGTACAATTCAAAGAATTTGCATTGACTTAACACTTTTAGCAGAACGAGAGAAGACAGAAACTAGCCTAGAGAAGTCAAAAAGATTTCACGCAAAATGTTGAAAAAGCGGCAAAATGAGGTAAAGCGAAACATTTTTTGTTCGACGATGTAAAAAAAAAAGTAGTAGTAGTAGTAGTAAAAGACTTGAATTTACAATTGAAGGACTTTTGACAGTACTAAACAAAAGATCTTTACAGAAGGTAGCGGTAAAATATATATATATATATATATATATATATATATATATATATATATTTATATATATATATATATATATATATATATATATATATAAACTAAGAAGATACGTTCAACATCTGCAAACGGCACAGCGACATTTGATTGACCATGTACAGGTTCTTGATAAATCGTATTTTAATTCACGTAGACTGACGAATTTTTCCAAAATTCTAGCAGGACAAGTCAAACGTAGCAGGACAAGTCCTGACGTACAATTCAAAGAATTTGCATTGACTAAACACAAAACTAGACCTAAAACAGACTATGAATGGATTGGGAAAACCATTTAAAAAAATCGAAAAACCAGTTAATCAAAGTGAAATTGCCGCATGTGAACAAAAAACCAATAGCGAGAAAGCACATTTTTGTTCAAACACCGTTCTCCCACTCTACTTTAAAATTAGAGCAAAAATTTCACGTCGTAAAACCACTCGCTTTTCCGCTCCACTTCCTGTTTCGGCGTGACCAAGATCACTACTCCAATATGACTTCAAAAATAAGGAAAATGTGTAAACAGAACTTTTTAAAAAAGACAGCGCCCCAATTCATTTCAAATTTTTTGAATAGTAAAAAAATAGGAGCGCTATAATAGCCGGCTGAGAAGATGGGGGCGGCTATTACAAAATCTTCTTGAAATGATGAAAAAAGAATTGAACTTAGATCCTTCTTAAGAGTGCAACAATTTTGCCCACTTAAGCACTCGGACGAACACCGTTATGAAAAGATCGATTCAAAAGTGAAAGTCGTGACATCAACCAATTAACGTAAATCACTATTCAAGTGTTTCCAACACCGGACATCCAGGACTCCAATCCATCATCTTCACCACTACGCAGCAATGAGACTGATTCTTGTTAGCTTAAAAGCTCTTTTATATTAGCAACAAAATATATTTCAGATGGAGCGCAACTTGAATCACTAAAACATAAAGAAATCAAGCGTGAAAAAGTCACTCAGGAAGTCAAAGGATGCTCTAGCACAAAATCAATAAATTTGCGCAAAACAAGACACACGCTTTAACTTTTATTGCTTCGAACTTCGTTCGAGAGCATTAAAAACGTGACCGAAACGTAAAACGAATTAATAAACATAGTAGTAAACTTCCTGACTTATGATTCAAAGATTTGTCAGTAAACAAAACAAAAAACCGGATCTAAAATGAATAGGATTGCATTTATGAATAGAACCAATCAGAAAAAAAAACAAAATTAAACATACCCAGTAGATTGCCAAAAAATAGCCGCCGTTGATTCCCATAACTCTATTGGGATTGAAAAAGAAAATGTCAACAAACATTGATTTTTGTACAAAAACATTTTTAAGTGCGATTTATTTTGATGTCATTTCGTAATTGAACATACTCCTGTCTCTCAGTGAGAGGCTACAGGGTCTAGTATCAATACCAATAAGCATTACAGATAGTAACTAAAACTTATGAGAAAGTTCAAGTACCAGGCATCTAAAAACGGGCTTATCCCGTTTCTATTTGACTTTGATTTTTTTATACTGACTCTCTTCATTGCTTTGCTGAGCAGCTGCTGTTTAAAAGGACTTTGAGCAGAATGACAGAAGAGTGAAACTAGCCTAGAGAAGTCTAGATTTCACGCAAAATGTCGAAAAAGCGGCAAAATGGGTAAAGCGAAAAAAAGTTCGACGAAGTAAAAAACATAGCAGGACAAGTCCTGACGTACAATTGAAAGACTTTTCATAGACTAAACAGAAAAACTAGACCTAGAATGGACTATGAGTGAATTGAGAAAACCATTTTAAAAAAATCAGATCAAAAAAAAAGAAAAAAAAAACAGAAAATCAATGTCAAAATGCCGCATCTGAACAAAAAAACCACTAGCGAGAAATTCAAACAAAAAACTAGGCCTAGAATGAGCTCTGAATGGATTGGGAAAATCATTTAGAAAAAATCCGATCCAAAAAATCGAAAAATTAGTAAAAATCACAGTGAAATTGCCGCATGTGAACAAAAAACCGCTACCGAGGAACCGATTTTTTGTTAAAACACCGTTTTCTCACTCTACTTGAAAATTAGAGCGAAAAAAATTGACGCCGCAAAACCACTCGCTTTTTCTCTCCATTTCCTGTTTCGGCGTGATCAAAATCACTACTTCAATTTGACTTCAAAAATCATGAAAATGTTTGAACAGATCTTTCAAAAAAAACAGCGCCCCAATACAATTCAAATTTTTTGAATAGTAAAAAATAGGAGCGCTATAATAGCCGGCTGAGAAGATGAGGGTGGCTATTAAAAAACAGTATAAAAATCAGAGTGAAATTGCCGCACGTGAACGAAAATCAATTGAAAGAACCAATTTTTGTTCCAACTTTGTTTTCTCCCTCTACTTTAAAATTAAAGTCAGAACACTCCATTTCCAGATTCGACCTGACCAAAATCACGACTCCAAATTGAGTTCAAAAATTATGAAAAAATGTGAACAACCTTTTAAAAAAAGACAGCGCACCAGTGCCATTCAGTGCTTTGAATGAAAGAAAATTGACTTTCTGGAGATGGAGACGCTTTTATAATCATTTTCTTAGAGAACCGCAAAGTGACAGCCTTAAAATCTTTCGTAATGTTTAAATATTCTCTGACTATTGAAATGTCCTCTTATTGGACTATAAAATGCTACTTCTCGTTATACTTTTTGTGCCGTTAAACCGAGCAAATTTTAATTTTTTGTTGAACAATTCAGAGCATTTGTCTGACTAATTTCCTAGATTAAGTTTCCTGATTTCTTGAAGTTCTTCAGCTTGACATGATTATCAATTCTAACTTTGAAGAGAACACATTTTTCATTAAAGAAGTTTGTGGACGAGAAGGTCACCTTCTGCCGCATACTGCCGATCCTCCTTGATTTAAAAACTTTCGCAGATACTTCTAAAGCAGCATCAAATGAACGACCAAATGATGAAAAATTCGTCAAGAACTTATAAATTACCGTCTTATAGACTGCAGCTCACTCCACTTAATATTTTTTTATTGATTTGAACTCGTAGTACAAAACCAAATGAAAACGTCTCAATTCTCACATTAGCAAAACCTATTTGCGAGACGTGCAGATACAACAGGATCAATTGCTGAAAGTTATTTCATAAACATCAACAAATTCACGCTTCATGAAAGTGACCAAGGACAATCAACCACAACAAGCCTTCATTCTCGTCCCTTCCTGTATTCTCTTCCCCAGACAGACTCATAATCGGTTGAAATAACAATCTTCAGTTTTCATTTAATTAGATCTGTTAGATTTCTTGCTTGTATACCCAATAGACTTTGCACTCTGAAACGACGTAGCTGAAAAATACCCTCAACCAATTTCAACTTTGCTTTTATAGCAAGTTTATCTTATGGACAGAAATAGCACACACGGATATGAACTCGTAACACAAGAATATGAACACAAGAATAGTTGAATTCTTAGAACATTTAAAATTTCTAATTTTTAACAGCTAGCTAGTCTTGAAGGTCACCATATTTTTCAAATAGACGCGTGTACGTGCATTTTAGACAAGTTTAGAATTTTCTTATTGCTTTAATCCTTGTACTCGTTGAAATCGTTTTCAATTTGTCAAATCAAAATTACAAAACGGAGCAGCACCGATGAGTATATGACTTTATACGTAAAACTAAACTTTATACTAGAAAGATCAATGTTCGTCTTGAAATGATAATTAAAGCACAATAAATTATATTCCTCGTCCAATAACTTAAATATTTTTTTACGTCTTAAACAAAATTCACGTCTCTGTGTTTTATCATTCTCTCAAATCTTGGCTCGAGTTAGCATTTATCAGGCTATTTTTGTCAAAAACAGTTTTCCAAAAATGTTAATAAAAGAGTCACCCTTTATTTTCTCTTCTATAGTAACACAAGAACGCTCAATAATTTATAATTCTGCCTTAATCTCACAAAACGGCTAAGAAAATGATTTTCTAAGCAGTAGCATTAAATTATATACGAAAAAAAAACTAAACATAACCGACTAACGCCGGACGAATTGCTCTCAAACGACAGAGGGTGGTGGATATCTTTTTACTATTGCTTCAACAGAGGAAGGTATTAACAAAGGGAGATTCAAGTGGTTTTGTTGACAACTGAAATAGACTTAGACGCACTTGCCACCAGACTATTCATGAGGACCTAAATTACGATAAAATTAAGCTGCTTCAAACTCTGACTGAGAGCCATTCAACACGAAAAAATCGAGAAATTATGCACAATAAAGTTACTTCAAAAGTGGTCAGAGGACAAATTGGTCGTAGAAAAATCTTGACAAAATGGAATATAGCAAGAGAAGGCCACAGATAGCTCGCTATCACAGCTGTTAAAAACTTTATTCAAGAGCAACTAATTAAACATGGCTGGCAGATTGCCAGAAAAAAGCTGCGTAGATCTGCAGACTGCAAAAAACAGTAAAGACAGACCAAAAAAATATTCTTTTCATTAAAGGACGAGATGTCATATTTTGATAAAGAATCTGTATGAGTTATTCCTGCCTCTAATAGCTGCTCTCAAATAACCTTCATTTAGAGTGACACACATTCACTTGATCTTATCTCTTTGAAGTCAAGTAAAGAAAAGTCAATTTCAAAGTGAGGAAGTCATTGAGAGTAAGGTAAGTCGCGTGTGACCAAAAACTTAATCAGGCGATCGAACAAAAACTTGCTCTAAGAGTGCAAAATGACGTCACGCACGCACTTCAATTGAAATTGCATGAACGAATGAACAAAAAGCAGATTTCTAGTGGTTATGACTTCATATGGTCGAAACAAAAATCTTGACGACGAAATAAAAACGAAGCAGGACAAGTCCTGACGTACAATTCAAATAATTTTCCTTGACTTAACAAAGACTAAACTAAATTGACAAAACTAGACATAGAACGGACTATGAGTGAATTGGAAAAACCATTTCCAAAAAAAAAATTGTTAAAAAGGCAGAAAATCAAAGTTTTTGAACAAAAAAAACAGTACCGAGAAAGAGAAATTTTTGATAAACAAAAAATAACTAGGCTTAGAATGACCCCTACATTTGTCCCCGCCGGGATTCGGATCATTTGACCCCGCCTTGAGCCATAACCATATGCACTGCCCACTCGGCTATCAGGCCCTTCTTTTGCTGCAACCGATTTTTATAATAGCAAAAAGCTTTTCTTCGGAGTGCTAGCAATAGAGATTACTCAAAAATGAAGAGCGGAAGCGTAAAAAAGTCACTTGAGAAGTCAAAAAATGCTCTAGAGGAAAAGCGCAAAAATGGTTAAGCGAAAAATTTTCATAAAAAAGACCAACACGTTCACAATAATTGATAAGAACCTCGTTCGAGAGCAATTAATTACACTCAGGAAGCTACAAATAATTACCGTAAAAATTCAAATGACGGTATCACAATTCAAAATAAGCACTTAAATCAAAAAATTAAACAGCCGGAAAAAAGGCAGAGTAAAAATCAATTTTCGATGAAAATTACACTTTTGTTTTGAATTTCTAAGTGTAAATTTGATATCTTTTTCTAATCTATCTGCTGAACTTTTAAACGGTCGTATGATCTCTCAACAATTTTGAGCTTGAATCAACTGAAAAATGTATCAACCTTTTCTTTTTCTGTTTTCAAAAACAATTTCCGTTATTCAAAAACAAAACTTGATTGATCAAATGTAAAAACGTTTACAATTTGTGAGAGCTTTTTTGAGGTTAACAACCATACAACCTGGGATTATATTTATAACCTGAAACAATTTTCCAAATAAATCATACCAATTTGAGTCAATTTGACTCGACTTTTGATCTAAGATACAGAATTTTCAATATTAAGCACGAACACAATTTTGACCGAACCAATCAGTTTTATGGTATTAGCAACAAAGAATTATTATGCTTCTCTAAAATAAAATATTTCAACATAATCTGCAATAGTTCCCCCTAGTGTTTTTAATGCCCCACACTTTCAACTTATGTAATAATATACCACCTAACTATGTTAAAATAGCCCGTGCACCAAGGGGAATAAAAAGTTGTGTGCCCACTAAGCTGCGACAGGATCGATAGATCCAGCAAATCATAGCTTCACTTTTTATCCATCCATTATTATACGATTTCTTTTAGTATCCTCGAAACATTTTCTATTTTACTTTTGCCGTAGAATGCTGCCAATTGACGCGCCCGAATAAAATTTCCTACAAAAAAATTTGAAGAAAAGGCTTCCGAGCACAAAAGCGACCCAATCTATAGCACCAAAAAGAAACTATAAGAAGCCAAATCGATCGCAGCAAAAAAACCTGCAGTACGTGAAATAATTGCTACAAATGTTCAATAAAACACTGATCAACATTGTTGTTTCCGGAAAAAAAAACATTGTTTTCCAACTCATCGGTTAAAAATTTGTACGCATTTGATAATTGGTAATGAAAAAAGGTATTTGATTTAAACCGAAACTCTAAAAAGAAGATGGATATTACACAATTTTAAAACTTGACAAAACCAAATAACCATCAAAAATCATCTTGTCCTGTTGAAGCGAGATTAAAAATCCAGTAGGAAAAATATTGCAAAATTTTCACTATTTGATTAAATGAACTAACGTCAGAAACCCCTATAAGTACTAGGGCTCAAAGATACCATCATTAAATCTTTTACGTTCTAGGCCTGCCGCTTTTACGTTCTAGGCCGACATCATTACGTTTTAGGCCTACAGCAAAATACAAATTTTCCGATAATTAGTGAATTTTTCAAATATCTGAATAGATAACGCATAAAAATAACATTTTGCATAATTTTAAATAGAAGCTTATAACACTTCAACTGTCTCGGGTACGCAAATGAGCGCAACTTACTTTTCTCTTTCATTTCGAAATAAATTTTTGGGTGAGCGAAAGTTGTCCAAAAATTGCGTTCCTTTTTGTTTGACGGGTCTCAGAAACATACTCGACAAAGTACAATAACCATTCCTATTAATATATTGAAAACGTTTTCAAAATGTATTAGCATACCCAAACAGTTTTGTCCCTTCCACATGTGGCGAGTAAATTGCCAGAGGAGTTCCAGGCAACAGACTTGACTTCATTCTCGTGTCCCTCTATAGTGGCAACTACTTCCAATCCATCAGTTGTCTCGTCTCTACTCCAGATACAAACTGTACCGTCAAAAGAGGCAGAGGCTAAAGTTGAAAAGACAAGTCCTGAGCTTTATTTCAAAAATTTTCTGATCCAACATACAGAAGAACCATAACCATTGTGCTTTGATGGGATTATCCCGTTTCTATTTTTGATTTCTTTTTCATATGACTCCGTTCATTATAGATTGTCTTGATGAGTAACTGATGCTTAAAAGCACTTTAATCAGAATGAGCCAAGAATAAAACTGAATTAGAGAAGTCAAAGAGATTGCACGCAAAATGTTGAACAAGCTGTGAACTAAAGTAAAGCGAAACATTTTAGTACGAGTTAAAAAAACATAGCAGGACAAGTCCTGACGTACAATTCAAAGAATTTTCATTGACTAAACAGAAAATTAGACCCAAAACGGACTATGAATGGATTGGGAAAACCATTTAGAAAAAAAAATCCGATCCAAAAAATTTAAAAAAAAAACAGCAAAAATCAAAGTGAAATTGCCGCATGTGAACAAAAAACCACTAGCGAGAAAGCGAATTTTTGTTCAAACACCGTTTTCTCACTCGAAAAAATTTCACGCCGCAAAACCACTCGCTTTTTCGCTCCACTTCTTGTTTCGGCGTGACCAAAATCACGACTCCAATTTGACTTCAAAAATCAAGAAAATGTGTTAACAGATCTTAAAAAAAGACAACGCCCAAATACAATAAATTCTTTCAATTGTAAAAAAGGAGCGCAACAATAGGGTGCTGAGAAGCTGAGGGCGGCTATTAAACAACGACTATCTATTCTGTCCCCCCCCCCCCCCGCTTAGTAAGCATAAATCCTTTATGACCCCAGGCGCTATTTTCTTACATATTAACGTGCTATATAACAGCATATAATTTGTAACTGGGGGTCATAAAAAACACTGGGGGCCGAAACAGAATAGATACAGATCGACTTTGGATACCACTTACCAAAAATATATATATATATATATATATATATATATATATTTAACAAAACAAAAGTGCATAACCGAACACCACCGCACGAATTGCTCCCGAACAACAGGCGAGGTATTGGCTTGGGATGTAGCTGGCTTAAGAGCACCAAGACTAGCGTCAGAGGGCAAGGATAAAATGGGGGTCCAAGAACGCTCTTAAACCATGAATACCTACCGTTTCAAGCATTCCTCGGTGCAGCGTCGCAGAACCATACCCATAGAACTTACAGAAATTCTAAATGGGAAAACCTCGCAGAAATAATGATTCAGCTACAAAGACGAAACGGTCAATAACAATACCAAACAAACACCAAATACCAATAGCAACCGACTAACGGCGGGCTAATTGCTCTCAAAGGTTTTTTTGGGAAGGTTTTTTTACTGCAGGTGCCCATTACGGCCTGAACGAATAATTATTTGATTTTAAGAATCCAAAATGAGCCGAAACCAGCCCCGATAAACTTCGCGTCCAACAGAACAATTTATTATTCCATATGTTTGCAAATTGGATCAAGTAGAAAACGAAAACCAAATATTTCAAAAAACCAAAAATAATTGATGTATTGTCTATAATTATTGGTTTGTATTTTTAAAAAACTGCAAAAACTTGAATTCCAGAAGATTCCTACAGAAAGTGAAAGTACAACTGGTTTTTTGAGGAACTTTCAACGATTGTGACAGATGTTGGGTCTCTACTTCCGGAAAAATGGGATAAAAAACTTATTTGGAGTCTTTTTTGATTGAAAGACAAATTCGAAAAACTTAGCAGAAATTTTAATCAACGACTATAATAAAAATGAATCTTCAAGCCTCCTCTATCCCTAACAGTAAAATCTATGAAATTTTATAATGTTAACAAATTTTTAGCAACACTGACGACAATTTGGTCAACAAAAACAGAAAATGAAACAACGAAATTTCGGTTACTACTCAAAAAAATTAAACCTCCATAACTCCCTGTAAAAAAAACGAAAATCAAAAATATCTTTCTATTTCTATATTCTATGCCCGACGGGCTTTCTAATGATACCAGTCTCAATTCTCTACGATGAATATATCGCTCGGCCAAAATCGACTGAGCAAGAAAAAGCCCATTTGAGTATATAGTTCCTCCCCCCACAAGTGGACCGGGAAAAAATTCTTTGATTTATTACAAAGTAGTGCTGAGAATAAAACGGGTATTGGAACAAAAAACTTTCCACGAGTTACTTCAATTATGAGCAGATATCGTTCGATGACAAAAAATTTGCTATAAAAGTCCTTTTTGAAGAGTCACATTAATTGACCCTAATATAGTAATTGAAATCACGCAAAAATGAATATTCAAGCGATACACACCATTTGATATGATAAAAGTAAAAGCTCAAAAATCCATCAAACAAAATTGTATAAAGACCACAGATTTAATAAAAAGCTACAAACTTTGACAGAGCAATTGAAAATAGCAGGATGGGTCGTGAAGTGCCCAAGTTTTTAAAAATGGCACTTAGATCTTGGATGAAAAACATGGCCGGCAAATAGCAAAAGATGTGCGTGCTGCAAAACATAGGTAGCGAGAGATACAGAAAAATGATTTGATGCAATTGCTGACGCATTATATTACAACTATGCAAAATGTCTCGAAAAAAATTCAGATCACCCTTTTCATTTTGGTCGCCATAGTGTAATACTTGCAGCCTTAATGAATTAGTGTGAGACCTGTAGTGATAATCAAAGGGATTAGAGTAATCTAAATTGCCCTCAATATTATATTTAAAAGTCATTAGAAAAAGCGTTTAGTCATTTATGAACAATTCACGGAATTCCAATAAACACCAATAATAGTAACAAATGACATAACACATTAACATGGCCGGTAAATTGCCGAAAATGAGACGTCGTTGATCCGCTCGCCACACATCGGGATTGAAACACACACAAAAAAATTAAAACCGACAGAATTTGTTTCTAAATGACAGTGTTCTAATTTGGTGTGCAGTTTCAGTTAAATTCCAAAATTATACTTAATTTAGCCTCCAAATAAAGAGCATTGAACTAATTACTAATGCCAAGTAGTGATAGCTCTAATAAACTCGATGAACTAATATACAACGCCTGGTGGGCTGTATCAGTTTATCCCGCTTGTTTTGATTTCTCTTTTTTACCTTGACCGTATTCACTACACTGCGTAATTCAGTGAAAGAAAGAATTTAAATTCCATTCAGTTGAAACAGTGAGTGAGTTGGTCAGAAGTCAAACGTAATGACTCATGTATTATGTGACTTATATAAAATGAAAACGTGATAGAAAGGTAAAACGAGTTGGAAAAATACGAAAGTTCTTGAAAAATAGTCACTGAGAGGCTGACAATGGCTATTTTAACTACCAAAGTATTGAACGAACTGCATGAAAAATTGATGAACTGCGCTTTTGGGGTTGAAGGTTTATTGAGATTTTTTCTTAAAAAATCTCAACACCGCCTGGGGTCGGTCAAACTGCTCTCAAACTACCTAGTGCTGTGGTTCAAGTGCGCCTCGTATTAGCCCGTTAGGCAATATAATGTTACTAAGGGGCCGAAAAGATGTATCCGAGCCCAATATAGACCACGATAAAAATTTTCAAAGAACTTAGTTTTTGCGTATCTCTAACGTGACTTCTATTCGGAAAAGTTCGTCGACTACATTAAAGTCTGAATGAGAGCAATTTAGAACATAACCGACTAACGTCGGGCGAATTGCTCTCAAACGACCGGCGGGCGGTTGTCAGCACCTAGCCACTGTTTAGTGAGGTTAGCTTTCGCTTGATTGAAGAGGCGTGAGGCTAGGGTAATAGACGATATTATCACGCCACATAACAGCCGCTGAAGTCAACAAAAGAGTTAAGGAGAGAGAGAGAGAGAGTGCGAGGTAAAACATGAGCGAGAAAGAGAAGGAAAGAAACGCCAACCAACACATACACACAGAGAGAAAGAGAGAGAGAGCTAGAAATTTTTTCCATGAGATTCTAGCCTTGTTAGTAACTAAATCATATAAAAAACTGAAAGTGCAAAATTCAGAAGAAAATTTTCCACATTTCGCAGTGACAAAAATGTTCAAAGAACATTTTTTGCCTCTGGATTTTTGTCATGTAACCCATCTGCAAGACTTAAAAAGCTTCGTTGGCCAGTATTAATCGTTAAACTCAAAAAAGGACTCAAAAACTGCAAATAAAATGACAAAAATTTCAAAAAAAAAAAATTGAAAAAATCATAAGTTTTATTAAAAAATCGATAAAATTTGTGATATTAAAAAGTTCATAACTATTCTATCGCAAAAAAATTGTTCAGTAACCTATTATCAAAGCCTATACGAGGTTTCTTGGGGCTGGAAGAACTTAGATAATGACAAATTTTGAAAAAATTGAAAAAAAATTCAAGTTTTATCCAACAATTGCTAAAAATCGTGATGTTCAAATGTTGAAAAACATTCTATTACCACTAGAAACTATGCAGCAACGTATTATCAAACCCTTCAGGAGGTTGTCTGAACCCTGAGGCTGAAAAATCTTGAATAATGAAAATATATGTCAAAAAATTTTGAAAATATAGCAATTTTTGTCAAAAAAATGCTAAAATTCGTGATGTTTAAATCTTGAAAATGATTCCATTACTTCTAAAAACTACATAGTAACCTATTATTAAACCCTCGAGGAAGTTCCTTGGCTCTTGAGGCTGGATAAACCTAAAAAACGACAAAAACTTTCAAAAACATTGAAAAAATTTGCAAAATTTATTAAAAAAATGCAAAAAATTCGCAGTGTTGAAATGTTGAAACCATTCTATTACCACTAGAAACTATTCAAATAACCTATTATCAAATCCTAGAGTGGATTCCTTGACACCTAGGGCTGAAAAAACTGAAAAAAACTGACAAAATTTTTCAAAAATCTTGAAAAAAAAAGTGTGAAAATTAGTATAAATTTGCGTTTTTAGCTAGCGGTTGTTCGTCAGTAGCTAGCAACGGGTGGGGGGAGGGTGCACGGGGGTGCCGATGGATGTGGCGACAGTCGGGTGGGGGTGGGGGGTCAACAGGGCGGTGGGGGGGCATTAGTGGGGGGGTCAGCAGTGGGGGGGGGGTCTTCAACCTCTAAGAACCGCTGTTCACACCATAAGTATAAGACTCCAAAACTGTTTGAGCTGAAACAGAGCTAAAAGGCTCTAAGAGCACTTAATGCCCGCTGGGCGCTACCTGTTTATCCCGTTTTTGAGGACGAAAAGTCAAAAGCGTCAGACGAAAAATTGGTCAAGCGAAAAATCGCATAAAAAAAAGACCGACAGGACTAATATAATTGCTACAAACTTCGTTTGAGAGCAATTAATCATACAATCAGGAAAATCACGCAAAAATAACACTCGAAATGTTAAATAGTCAGCTGAAAGATGGTCACTGAAAGATAGTCAGCTGAAAAATCGCATAAAAACATTACCAAATTACGTCAAAAAAGTTGCTCTCGAAGCTCAACTGATGGGGATACAAATCCATTTTAGCCTGCTTCAATCGGGGAGGGGGAGAGGCACAGCTAAGGTAGGAGCTTCAAATGACCGCATTAGAGGTTATTACACATCAGATTCAGCTTTTTCAGATGAAGCGCACTTTTCATTTGACTCTTAGAAGTAAACTGTCGTCACCAGCTGCTTAAAATTGTGAATGAGAGAACAAATTAAATAATGGAAAACTGAAAAAAGTCAATGACGTAAATGACAAAATTCAAAAATTTTGAATAATACACACGTTAAAAATAACTTCGTCAGAGAGCAAATAAAAAACAGGAGTTTTTCATTTATCACAATGAAACCGCGCAATCTGACCAGCGCCTAATCTGTAGTCTAGTTGCCATGATGGACAGTAAATAATCCAAACTCTAATTATAAATCAAAATTTTCACATACAGACTTGTCCAACTGTAAATTTGTTTTTTTTTAAATGCACATTTTCCTGACAAATCATTAAAAACAAGTAATTGGTTATTTCACCAAGAAACTTTCTCAGTTAATCTTATTCGCCGTATTACAATCAAATCGCAAATTTTAACGTAATAAAATTAGTCAACAAAGAGTAGCCTACGGAGACATCTTTTGTCATAAAAATTACCTACTTTTTCTTAACTAAATTAAGAATTCATATAAGGTACAGTTTATAGACAAATCACAAAGCAGGCATAAGATCTGGTCAGCTGATCAATACGTAGTAGTCTGTGTGACATTCTATGCTGTTCAATAGAATGAAATTAGACCCGAAACAACAGCCCACGCAGACACATTGATCAAGGTGCAAATCATATTGATCAAAGTTTATATCAATTACTCAAAGTCCACTTGGGAATATAAATAATCTAAACAATCTGAGTCTTACAAATCCACAGGGAATAGATACACATTCTGGTACCATATAAAGTGTTTCACTTTTATACAAGTCATAAATGTTACAGCATGACACTGATTATCACAATTATTGCCTGGTGTGCAGCTAAAGTGAACTGCTAGCTTAATCTCTATAATTCAGGACAACTAAGCCGACCAAATTCTAATCATAACAAAAACAACTCTTCTCTTTCACGTTGTAGAACAAGATCATCTATAATAGACGTTTTTACCGTCTTAAAACGGTGCATGTTTAGGTCCACTTCGGAACAGGCTATATAGACCATTGTTATTGTAAACATTGTAATGGTACGCAATACTTTGTTCACACAGGGTTATCAAAGAGCTAAAATACCTGTTCAGGGAGAGAGAACGGGGAGGGGGTTTAATAAGCAGAGCGGTATACTATGAAATAAGCACAACATCAGAGCTTCATCATGAAGTTATATTGCGGACTAAAATGAAGTTATAAAAATTGAAACCAAAAATGCCCCCCCCCCACTTTTTCACCCCTAATAGTTTAACACCTATCGCTTAACCCCGGTTAGTTATCGCTCTATCAATTCACCACGATATTAACTCATTATATACTTGATACAATTAGCACTCGACAATTGCGAGGAGTTTTTTTGAGAGGCGACTTAGTGATATTAACGATGGAAATTTTCGATTGGTTTGGGTTTTCGACTATATTAGCCTCCTTTTCGAGTTCCGCAATTCTATCAACTTTTACCTAGTCATAGTCGCCCAATTTAATTAGCGCAACTTGTACTTTCTAATCTCTCTAAACTACCCACACCCATACAAGGGTGAGTAGTGATAATAAAACTACAGGAAAGGTGTCTGGGCATTTAAGAGATCTTTCAACTTTAATTACATTCATTTTAATCCCAACAGCGGCCGCTGGTTTCAGACGTGACGTCTTCATAGTTCCAAACACCAACTCACAGACGGTCAAATTGTAAATATTTGCCCAATTTAATCACAAAAATCTGAGCTACAAAAATTTATCGCCAATCTTGCTTTTGCTGACATTATAATTTTATGAAATCACAATAGCATAAAAGTGTGAGCAGCAGATCGATAAAACGATCAAGCATCATCATAAACCAAAAAATGTAGCATGGAACATATATTGCTCTTACACTTTTATGAATTCATTTGATCTTTACTGGAAATGTTAAATTTGTCCGGACAATAATAAATTTCAAGTACAAATCAAGATTTCAACAATAACTAAGCTTAAGCTGATTGAGTATCACATAAAATGCACTTACATGTTACGAATTTCGTCTCCTATAAACTTTGCCAAAATTTCCAGAACTTATTACAAACTCTTCAAGTCAGAAAGTGTCGATTTATTGAAGAAAAAGAACAACACTTATTTTATGGGCCGCATAAATCAGAATTAACACTTAAACGGCAGACAAAAAGACAAACAAATTCAAAACTGCACATTTGAAAACATCAAAGCCACTGTAACCAAACAGTAAAGCATAACCGCAAAGTTCAAAAACGTTTCTTGACCCTAACAACTGTCAGCCGAATTTACAAAAGAACGAACAATTCTTTCTACCATTTTTTAATTATATGAATTTACTCATATCCACCGCCATCTCTACGCCTTAACCTCTTGGGTTTAGTAAATAATTATATTAGTTAATTTCAGTAAAAGCCAGAAAAACAATTCACGTGGAATTGATCGGTTTTAACTCGAACCATTAAACGATTTAAACAATAAATAGATGGCCGATGAATAATGCCATTAACAAGACTACAATACAACACACACAAAAAATGAAATAAAACCAAATATTAAATCAAAGCATAAACTCAAAGCATAATTTTTTAAAAACCCTTTTAAAAACAATGTCAAATTAGCATCACATAAAAACTAAAATGATCAAATCAACTTGTAATTCTCTTAACAAGATATGGGACCTGACCTTAATGAGACTAGGCAACAAAAGAACAAGGAAAAAAAATTAAAGTGCTGAAAACCATTAACTATCAAATGAAATCATTAAATCATTTATAACTACAGAAGAAGCCATTGGTTTATTCGCTTTTCAGAATATGTCTTACGACTAATGAAAGAGCAACAAAAACAAAACAGTGAAAAATTCAAAAAAAAATGTGCTAAAAATAAGTGTGAATGCCATTAAAATCCTAAGCTATTAACTAAACTAAAATTACATATATATAATTCGGTCTCAACGCCAATTTGCATTTAGTTTTATTATATGACAAGACACTTGAAATTAAACTCAAATTTGGACAAAATTTCCTCGAAAATTAAAATTTTTTATGAAGCTCTTAGAGCTGAAAACCATTAACTATCAAATGAAATCATTAAATCATTTATAACTACAGAAGAAGCCATTGGTTTATTCGCTTTTCAGAATATGTCTTACGACTAATGAAAGAGCAACAAAAACAAAACAGTGAAAAATTCAAAAAAAAATGTGCTAAAAATAAGTGTGAATGCCATTAAAATCCTAAGCTATTAACTAAACTAAAATTACATATATATAATTCGGTCTCAACGCCAATTTGCATTTAGTTTTATTATATGACAAGACACTTGAAATTAAACTCAAATTTGGACAAAATTTCCTCGAAAATTAAAATTTTTTATGAAGCTCTTAGAGTCAAAGCCAGAAACCAGTATTTTAAACATCAACAAATAAATTTAAAAAAATTGAAATTCATTTCACCAAAAAATATGCCACCTGACATTGTTCAATCTAAGATAACAGAATCGAATCTAAGTTAACAGAAATAAGAAAAAATTGAAAAAACCAAAAAAACCAATAGCTATGGACTTAAAGCCTTAAATAGCTTAATCTGTACATCCAAAGGAAGCTTGTAACCTGTCATTATCCAGAATATATACCACAAATAGGACGACAATAATATGCAGTCAAAAAAACGACGTCGAAGCTGTTAAAACCTAACCTATTCCCCAAAAACCTTAAACAATATCAATTGCACTTTTTTGCAACGTCATTGTTGTGATACAATTTTGAAAAATGCACAAAAAAGCGGAAAAACTAACAAGAACGAAAATCAAAAACTCTTACTCTCAAAGCCAAAAACCAATTCTGAAAACGTAAAACGCAAGCAATGACGAGTAAATTGTAATTCACTAGAAAATGATGCAAAAAGTTAATAGTTTGATTTGAAATTCCATTTTTTGAATTTTTCTGGCTTCTTTAAAAACCTCCCTTTCGTTGCTGTTTTGTTGTTAGGGCCAATGAAAGTTCTTATTGGGTTAAGTTTAATTTAATTTCAAGATTTTTGCGATTTTTGTAGTTCTAGTATTTTTTTACCAATTATGCTTGCTCCAAGCACGCAACATTGCAAAAAATTTCCAAATAAGTTAAAAGTCAATTTTGGTAAATGTGTCCAAAATTGTTACATTTTTGCACAGATCAACGGACTTTGGGAATCCAGGATCAACAAAACAACCTTTGATGTCGGAATTTTCAACCAGCGAGTAAAAATTTGTCCCCAAAAGCAGTAGCGAAGCATACAAGTATCGCGAATCTATAAACATACCCTACAGATTGCCTGAAGATAGCCGCCGCTGATTCCGATAACCACGTTTCAGATTGAAACCATAGAAAATGAAAAAAATTGATTTTTGTACAAAAGCATTTTTAATGTGCGAACTATTTTGATGCCATTTCGTAGTTCAACGTAAAACGCAATGACGCATAAATTGTAATTCACTATAAAATGATGCAACAACGCTGCTGGAACTGATAAAAAAAATGACAGAATTAAGGCAAAATAGAGAAAAATCTCAAAACCAAGTATTTTTTGTTTTGCAAATAAAAATTTTTTGAAAGTCAAAAAACAATAAACTTTCAATTAAGAAGATATAAATTAACTTTAGCTCCATATGACGCTAATCTGACACGTCATTGGCGAGAGTAAGCCTTAAGACGACAAAATAACAAAACCCAAATCTCCAAAAAAATTTTATGCAAACAGTGTTGATTAAATCATTCCAGTGTTATAGCATTAGCGAGAGAAAAGAAAAAACCAGCAGAATTCGAACCCCCCGAATGGACCATACCTAGCCTCTTTTTGCTGTGGTTCTTTAAACGCAGGCAATTGTTCCAAATTTTAACGGAATTCAAAACTTTACGGAAAAAGTGAATATATCAAAAACTGGCGAATTTCTGATAATTATGGAGCTAAATTAAAAAAAAACAGAAAATATTTAATTCTTGAACAACCTCAGAGCGAACAAAAACAAATCAAATTCAAAAATTTGTTTTAGAAGCGCATTTCTGATAGAAAAAAGGCTAACTATTTGAACAATTTAGACAAATTGTCAGCAAAAATTCTGGATCCAATTGTTCTGCAACTTTATTGGGTACTTAAAATCCGAATACATTAACACGTTTGTTAACAAGTTTAACATTTTTAGAGCAAAATTGACAAAAAATGATCAAATATTCTGAAAATGTGAACAAAAACAACTGAAGTGGTCAAATATTCACAAAACTTTCAAGCTCGATAACTCCGTTGAAAAACACGAAATTGAAAAAAAAATCTTTTTAAATTTTATATTCTATGCTGTACGATTAATATAGCGATCGGTCAAAAATTAACTAAAAAAAGAAACCATTTGAGTATATAGTTCCTCGGAACAAAAAAAAACAATTTATCGGAACCTTTCTCTCGACGAGACGAAGTACAGGGAAAAAAAAGCGCGCAGAAGAAGACCTTATTGATTGTTCCCCTACCATGTTTTTTGTTGAGCGAATTTTGAAAAATGGGTTTTACAAAATATATGAAAAGAGATAAACATTGGACAAGTAATCTCTCAAAAGATTCACCTCAGCCTCAGATGAATGCCCTTCGGTAGGAATTGAAACTGGTCAGATGATTCGATTAAAGAGCCAATCTAAATTGCAGGGAAAATAATAAAGTCCCGAAACATACCTGCGTGTAAGCAGAGCAACTACTATATCATAATGATTTTTTATATACATTACATAATAATAAACTAGACTTTATGCCATAATTTAGCCGGAACAATAGACAATTACAAAACAAAAAGTCAGTTCTTGATATCAATTTCAAAAAAAATTGTAAATCAAAAACTGCAAAAATGACAAATAATTCGTTCCAAAATTTCTTAAGAAATGGCGCAAGACTTATGCTAAGCTTGCATTTTTTCTACAGGCCAAATCGGAAAACAAAATATAAAATCCTACAGAAAAATGAATGGTACCATATTACAGCTATGAATAGGCAGATTTTAGCATATAACAGTAAAGGAAAATCCATCAATCTCGAATTTTAAGTTTTGGGAATTTTTCCGCTCACGATTTTCTGATCGACATATAGGACGATCTGAAGACATTATACTGAAAAAAAGTTTAGTTTTTCTGTCAAAAATTATTTTTATAGCCACATAACGTTAGCTAAGAATAAACGTAAGCTAAGAAAAAAACAGTAAAATTTTCAGCCTATACTGTAACTTTAATCCCTTGACAATTTGACTGTAATTTTCCACTGGATTTGCGGAAAACTAGAAACCACTTATCGTGCACACTTACTGCACGTTTTTTCCAAAATAAAATTCCACATTCTTTTCTACAAGATGCAATTTTTTTTCAACTTTTCCTGAATGTTCTTTTTTTGTCCTTCTAAAATTTAAGGTACAACAACATTTCCGTCAGCTCAAACCTGATAGTTTAAAACTAAATGAGCATACATGCGACTCTTGATGGCATAATTAAACACAACTAATTCGTAACTATTAGGGCTACTTTTTCAAAACTGCTGATATAATTATTCTGCTCTGAAGTGAGAGGTAGCTCTATATGTTGGATTGGCCAACACAGTTTTTTTAAAAGGAAGAAGCTTTCAGAGAAGCAAAATTCTATATGTTGGAAAAATCTTTTTGCATTTATTTCCAATTTCGTTTGTATTTTTGTTTCTGTCCCTCGAGACTACAAGACTCATTCTGTGATTCTGCTGGCTCGCAAAGACTACTTGTTTGTATTTACGGAAGAACGATGATCTCTTTGAGGTCTTAAGCACATTTTTTTTTAAAAAAAATTAAAACAAAATAGAACTTCTTTCAAATTTCCAAATTTCTTTGTTTGTTTGGTGACCTATGTTGATTTAAAAACCTGTATTAGATTTGACTATTCAAAGAGTTGCAGTAAATATAATTAGTTTCAACTATTTTAATTTATTGCCTGTTTTGATTTCAAGCGTCAATCATTATTTCTGCTATCTGCAGAACTTGCAGTTTGTTTTTTTTCTGATCTGTTTGTGCACATTAACACGATCCCTTTAAACAGGTTAATTTTTCCTATTTTTTTAAAACAGTTCCTATTTCTTTGTTTCTGTTTCTTTGAGCACAAAAATTAGCAGCCGATATTTTTATACAGCATACGGAACCTAATCCAAGATTTTAACGACAAATATATTTTAATTTGAAATTCAAATTTTTGAATTCTTCTGGCTTCTTTAAAAGTTTTCCTTTCGTTGCTGTTTTGTTGTTAGGGCCAATGAATGTTCTTATTGGGTTAAGTTTAATTTAATTTCAAGATTTTTGCCGTTTTTGTAGTTCTAGTATTCTTTACCAACTATGCTTGCTCCAAGCACGCAACAATGCAAAAAATTTTCAAATAAGTTTAAAATCAATTTTGGTAAATGTGTCCAAAATTGTTACACTTTTGCACAGATCAACGGACTTTGGGAATCCAGGTTCAACAAAACAACCTTTGATGTAGGAATTTTCAACCAGCGAGTAAAAATTTGCCCCCAAGGCAGTAGCGAAGCATACAAGTATCGCGAATCTATAAACATACCCTACAGATTGCCTGAACATAGCCGCCGCTAATTCCGATAACCACCATTCAGATTGAAACAATAGAAAATGAAAAAAACTGATTTTTGTACAAAAGCATTTTTAATGTGCAAACTATTTTGATGCCATTTCGCAGTTGAGAAAACTCCTACTTCTCAGTGAGTGATAGGATACAGAGGACTAGTATAAAAACCAATACTCTAGAGATGATAACTAAGCATTAGCAAAGATAACTAAAAATTATAAGAACAAAGTTCAAGTGATGGGCATCCAAAATTAGGCTTAATGGGTTTTTATGGGTCTTTAGGCATTAAGGCTTAATGGGTCTTTATTGCATTAAGGCTTAATGGGTCTTTATTGGTCTTTTAATACTGAATTTGATCATTTTGAATCGCTTCGTTAAGCAACTGCTGTTTAAAAGCACTTTGGTCAGAATGAGAGATGAGTGAGGCTAGCCTAGAGAAGTCAATAAGATTTCACGCAAAATGTCGAAACAGCGGCAAAGTTTTTGTTCGACGAAGTAAAGTAACGAAGTAAATCCTCAGCTATTAACTAAACTAAAATTACATATATATAATTGGGTCTAAACGCCAATTTGCATTTAGTTTTATTTTATGACAAGACACGTGAAATTGAACTTGAATTTGAACAAAATTTCCTTTAATATCAAAATTTTTTATGAAGCTCTTAGAGTCAAAGCCAGAAACCAATATTTTAAACATCAACAAATAAATAAAAAATTGAAATTCATTTCACCAAAAAACATGCCACCTGACATTGTTCAATCTAAGATAACAGAATCGGATCTCAGTTAACAGAAATAAGGAAAAATTGAAAAAAAACCAAAAAAACATTATGGACTTAAAGCCTTAAATAGCTTAATCTGTACAACCAAAGGAAGCTTGTAACCTGTCATTATCCAGAATATATACCACTACAAATAGGACGACAGTATCCAGAAGTCAAAAACACAATTTAATTTTGAGAGAAAACGGTGTCGAAGCTGTTAAAGCCTAACCTATTCCCTAAAAACCTTACACATTATCAATTGCACTTTTTTGCAACGTCATTGTTCTGATACAAAAAAATGCACAAAAAAGCGGAAAAACTAACAAGAACGAAAAACGAAAACCCTTATTCTCAAAGCCAAAAACCAATTCTGAAAACGTAAAACGCAGTGGCGAGTAAATTGTAATTCAATAGAAAATTATGCAAAAAGTTCTGGCTTCTTTAAAAACTTTCCTTTCGTTGCTGTTTTGTTGTTAGGGCCAATGAATGTTCTTATTGGGTTAAGTTTAATTTAATTTCAAGATTTTTGCCGTTTTTGTAGTTCTAGTATTCTTTACCAACTATGCTTGCTCCAAGCACGCAACATTGCAAAAAGTTTTCAAATAAGTCATAAATCAATTTTGGTAAATATATCCAAAATTGTTACGCTTTTGCACAGATCAACGGACTTTGGGAATCCAGGTTCAACAAAACAACCTTTGATGTAGGAACTTTCAACCAGCGAGTAAAAATTTGCCCCCAAAAGCAGTAGCGAAGCATACAAGTATCGCGAATCTAAAAACATACCCTACAGATTGACTGAAGATAGCCGCCACTGATTCCGATAACCACCATTCAGATTGAAATAATAGAAAAGGAAATATATTGATTTTTGTACAAAAGCATTTTTAATGTGCGAACTATTTTGATGCCATTTCGTAGTTGAAAAAACTCCTGTTTCTCAAGGAGTGATAGGATACAGGGTACTAGTATAAAAGCCAATACTTTAGAGATGGTAACCAAGCATTAGCAAAGATAACTAAAACTTATAAGAACAAAGTTCAGTTCAAGTGACGGGCATCTAAAATTAGGCTTTATGGGTTTTTATGGGTCTTTAGGCATTAAGGCTTTATGGGTCTTTATTCGTTTTTAATACTGACTTTGATCATTTCGAATCGCTCTGTTGGGCAACTGCTGTTTAAAAGCACTTTGGTCAGAATGAGAGATGAGTAAAACTAGCCTAGAGAAGTCAACAAGATTTTACGCAAAATGTCGAAACAGCGGCAAAGATTTTGCTCGACGAAGTAAAAACAAAAATCGGAGTGCTATATTAGCCGGCGGAGATGCCAATAAAAAAGAAATATTAACAAAGAAAAATTGATGTTGAGACAGCAAAGTTTTGTCCAGTTGTCTTTGCGTGAACTGCTGGAGCTGGCTCATCATCTTCAAAAGCACTGAAACAACTTGTAGCTCTGTGCAAAAAGAGGACGGCTACGCTGACATGTCATAATATCGAAGGACAAAACTTAGCCTCGCTCTCCTAAGGAGCTCTATTCTCTGCATTCGGGGTTATAGGACACATAGGCGGTGCGAAATTGTTGACGCTTCAATGCGAGCTGTTGTTGAAGAAAGGAGGCGGTTAGTTTGACTTATCTACTTTCGGCATTAGTGCTTTGTTTTCAATAAATAGTTGACTATCTTTTGTTTTACATTTTTCTCAACTGATGATTGAGAAAGGAGGTAAGGGCTTTTCTGAATAGAAAAATTGTTATCTAACTATTGGGATATGCAAAGTAAATTTGTCGACTTAACAAGAAAAATAACCCGCGAACGCTGACTATACATCATATCTTAACTTTTTTAATGGGAACAATGGTCACAGTTAAAAACTCCCTGTGGAATCTCACAACCGTCCAAGCCAATCTTCGCTACTAAATTAAGACTGGTCTCTTTGTCTTATTCGACCCTCACATGTGTGCTGTGACAGCCGAGAGGTAAGGTGTTAGCACTTCAATTATGGTCCAATTCCATGCCTCTGCAAGTAAAAGCTTCAGACAAAAAGTGAGAACAGAAAACGAAAAGAGAAGTCTGAAATATGGACAGTAATAGAAAAGGACAGCTGAGAACAGGCTCCATTTAATCCGCGACAGAATAAAACGCCCAATGTTGTTTCATTGCCTTTACGCAGAAACAGAATGATTAATTGACCTAGCTTACCTAGCTTAGTTGAGCCTGGTGCCCAAGCAGTGCTTCTGACTGTTCTGTTGTGAGCATCTTGTAACACTGATACTGAGTGACAACTGTTCGAATTAGAGTCATATTTCCACAGTCGAATGGTGCGGTCAGCTGATGAACTGGTGAAATATCTAAACATAACAAACCTCAACCTAATTTACTTTTTTTGAATTTCTCATGAGAGGATGGTCTAAAGGATAAACAAACACGGCAGATTGCCGGAAAATAGCCGCCGTTGATTCCAATAAGCATGATTGGGATTGAACGAATAGAATATATTGAAAAAAAAGATTTTTGTACAAAAATATTTTTTTAAGTCCGATTTAATTTGATGGCATTTCGTAGTTGAACATACTTCTGTTTCTTAGAGAGAGAGACTACAGGGGCTACTATCAACACCAATAAGCATTAGAGGTGGTAACTAAGACATGGGAACGACGTTCAAATAGCGGGCATCTAAAATTGGGCTTTATGGGTTTATCCCGTTTCTATTTCTGACTTCAATTTTTTATACCGACTCTGTTCATTTTGAATTGCTTTGCTTAGCAACTGATGTTCAAATTCACTTTTAGCAGAATGAGAGAAGAGAGAAACTAGCCTAGAGAAGTCAAAAAGATTTCACGCAAAATGTCGAAAAAGCGGCAAAATGGTAAAGCGAAAAGTTTGACGAAGTAAAAAAACATAGCAGGACAAGTCCTGATACACAATTCAAAGAATTTTCATTTACTTAACAAACAACTAGACCTAGAACGGACAATGAGTGAATTGGGAAAACCATTTCTAAAAAAATCAGATGAAAAAAAAACAAAAAAAAAACAGAAAATCGATGTCAAAATGCTGCTAGGGAGAAGAAAAACCACTAGTGAGATATGTAATTTTGATTCTAACAAAAAACTAGGTCCAGAATGAGCTGTGAATGGATTGGGAAAACTATTTAGAAAAAAATCCGATCCAAAAAATCGAAAAAACAGTAAAAATCAGAGTGAAATTGCCGCATGTGAACAAAAAATCACTACCGAGAAACCGAATTTTTGTTCAAACATCGTTTTCTCACTCTACTTTAAATTTGGAGCGAAAAAATTTCACGCCGCAAAACCACTCGCTTTTTCGCTCCACTTCCTGTTTCGGCGTGACCAAAATCACCACTCCAATTTGACTTCAAAAATCATGAAAATGTGTGAACAGATCTTAAAAAAAAAAAACATAGCCGGAAGAATTCCGGAAACGACTCGAAGGAAAAAACGAACGCCCCTAACAAACATAAAACTTACTCTACTGATTGACCACAATAACTAACATAATGCTTATCCTACTGAATAACACTTGTCACTTTAAAACAAAAAAAAGAAAAAGAACAATGAAAAAATAACTGACCAGAAAAGACGATAAAGCACGTGATAAAAATTTTACATTGAGTTGCAAGTTCAAAAACAACTTTTGGCAAAAACCCGTGAAATAGGTTAAGTTTAATTTTGTTGAAACACTGCTATTTGAGACAAAAACCAAACACAAATTTCAAGTAGAATAAACGTAGGTAAAAGAAAGGAAATGAAAAACAAAACCAAATATTTTCTGTGAAAAAACAAAAAAAATTGGCCGCAAATAATGAATCAAATACCATTATGCTGAAATCAAATCATTATTTCAAAAAACTTTTAATACTACATCTGGTCAAGTGTCCACCAATCCAAATCATTGTTTATTTATTTGAGTAAAAACGAAGAACGAAAAAATAGAAAAAAAGTTAGTGTTTAAGAAAAGTTAGTGATATTTGTCATTGAAAAGTGCACTAAATACATTTCAACGAAACCTCTAGAAAAGCTCCTATCAAAAACTAGACCATTAAAAACTAGCAAAAAGCAGACAATCAGAAGAACTCAGCAAAAATTCCAAAAAAAAACACGAAAATTTGCGGAACTCTTCATAAAAGTTACTCAATTATCTTTAACAAAATGATTCAAAACTGAATTCAAAATCATCAACATGCATGAAGGACAACTAATTTGGACTATAGGCATCCCCAAATGCTATAAAAAATTGAAGAACAAAGGGCATTTAAAAAAATTGAAAAAAAATCATAGAAAAAATTGAGCTTTTCTTCACTTTCACGGGAGCACATAGACCCAAAAAACGTTAATTGGAGTGAATTAGTACTGGAAGACTTCGAAAACAATAGGAAAGTCGAATAGGCTGAAAAATTTTTCTAAGTTTAGAAAAAAAAAACGAAAAACAGCAAAAAATTAAGAAAAATAATTCAAAATTTTTCAGTTTATTGTCATTTTTCTAAACAAAAAAATCGTTTCCAACCTAAGAGAATGTAATCACTTGGTATCTAAAAACTCAGTTACTAACATGCGTATATTCAAAGCCATTACAAAGCATTATAACAAAACAAAACGCAAAAAATTGCTTAAATTCGCCTAAAATTCAGCAAAATAGCTGAAAAACCAGCAAAATGGCATAAAAATCTTATTAATGACCAAAAACTTGCGAATCACTATTAAAACAACCCTAAGCATCACACAATATCATAATCAGACCTCTAAACCAAAAAATAACAAAAAAACTGTTTTAAAAAGCCGCATGTGAACAAAAAAATTTCGCTCGCTTAGAGAAAATTTTTTCACACATCAATTTATCGCTCTCTCAAAAACAGCGGTATGAACAAAAACCACTCTCTTTTCGCTCCACTCTTCAATTTTGTTCAGCACAAAAACCACTCCAAATTTTTTCACGCGTTTCATTTCCCGCTTTAAAAATCACTCCAATAAAATTGATTAAAAAAAAAAAGGACTTCTCCAATACTCCTCTTCGAGTCGTAAAAAAAGACAGCGCCCCAATACAATTCAAATTCTTTGAATTGTAAAAAAATACGAGCGCAATAATAGCCGGCTGAGAAGATGAGGGCGGCTATTAAAAAGACAAGAAAGTAGTGACACTTCACATTCATATTGGAGTTGGAGTTTCTTAAACTAAATTGACACCTACCATGTGCCACATAAATACTGTGAGAAAACGCCAGCGATAATTCAAAAACTTCAGAGCTTAGAAAATTGTATCAACCAATGTATTTAGAAGTCATATAGCCATGTATTTTCAGAGATCTTAAAACTGAAATGTACCGTTCATTTTTAGGACTGACCCACCTCAGTTGCAACCTCACCATTCGACTTTACATAAAAGATGATTTTGTGGAACTATTTGTGGTTTTTGCGTAAGATCAATGGACAATGTGTTGATTGAAGAAAGCAGGAGGAACTAAGAAAGAAAGAGGAGAACTGACTTTCCATGATTGGGTTCCCATGCCACGTGCCACACTCTATCCTGATGACCTTCCAAAGTCTCACTACACGTCATGTAACTCATCTCACATTCAGTATGTCTTTCTTCACACCACTAAACAATCTCAGAACTGCAAAGTAACCTCACTGCAAAGAACGATAAAAATAGTTTATTACAAACATCTTTAAGTGAAAGACAGCCTCGAAAATATTGTTCAGACGAATTTACCTTTAAAATGCTCCAAATTACTATCTACTAAGTCATTACGTACAGAGTATAACTTGCGACGTATTTAAGTGTGATATATTTACTAACTCAAGAGGAAAATTTTATGAAACCTAAATGTTTCCATTTCGCATTTCAGGTATGGTCTTTATTTTCTCATAAGTGTTCCGACCTTATGTAACGAGGACAAGAACCTATGCTAGCCTGGCTATTTCTGCATTTTCGACGGCCTAAATAATCATCGAAGAAATACATGTATTGTACCATTCGAAAGCCCTCGCAGAGTGGAATATTTAGGCAACGTTGGTTTATGTTAAGATCTTTTTATAATCTACGTTTTTTTGAGAAAATAAAAAATTTCTAATCAAAACTTCTATATAAAAATAGCAAGGCCTGTCGTCCAAATTTAGTTTTTGCTGAAAAGATCAGACCATAAAAAACCTTTAAAAGTTTAGACCTAAATTCGACCGAAACTATGAAGTTCATTATCTTATTCACATCTTAGAACAGACTTTGATTTTTTTCATTCTATCAATAGAGTAAATGGCAACACTCTTTCATCTGCTTGCATAAAAAATTAAATTCCAAGGATTTGTAGAATAAGGACTAAAAAAATAGAAACTTATTTAAAATCACTACGTTTCTTCTTATTAGACATTGTATTCACTTCCCATCTTTCAACAACTACAAACTTACGGAAAAACGCATTCATTAAATGACTTTAAAAGCAACGGAGATTGATTAAAACAACCTTTAATATTAAAATAATTCAACTTCTCGCTCCAGTTCAAAAAATATTTCTAGAAAAAACAGCAATATTATTTCAGATTTCAATTAAACAAATTTAACAATCTGATTATCGATTAAATTGTTTCTGAACTTAACATTCTTCCAAAAACTCATTTTCAAACGTTAGGCATCGTGATATCACTTTAAATTGATCTTAATCCATTTTAACCAACAGTAGTTCAACTGAAAAAAGTTGACCTTTTCGATAAACCCCGGTTTTATTTAGAGATTTAATCGTGAAAAAATCTCGAATTAATAAATTTTCAAAGGTGGACTCAAGTATAAGATTTCCAAGTTTCTTGGTAATCGCTTCCTTGCATTTTACATCAAAAGTCTTTTTGTACTCAAAGCATTTCAGTGGTCAATCATAGTCTTCAGGTTGCCAAAACAGCTGCAAAATAGCCTTGCTGGCCGTAGAAAAAGTTGAAAAAGTTAAAGCCACTTGAAAATTTGCAAAAAAACTTTTAGCGATATATTAATACGGCTTTTTCAAATTAACTCCGCAGAAACCTTTTTAATAGGAGTCTTAATTAAACACATGAGTTTCTATGAATTTAAACTAATTCATATTAAACTTAAGTTGTAAAGTGCAAAAGTCAATTTCTTGGGGGAGAGAGGGAACTGACGTAGGGCCATAAACTCACAACGCAAAAGATCACAAACCTTTAGCTAGATAGAGTAAGCAATGAATGGCGTCACGTGAACAAAACCTGTTAGACGAAAACGTTCAGAAAAGTTGTATCTTTCTGCTTTGCTGTCTGAACAATGTAAAACGAAAACAAGTGTAGTGTAAGACGACGAAACAAAACAACACAGGAATCCATGCATATGTTAAATTGCATAGCAGAAAAGTCTTACTTTCCATATCAAAAATTTCTGATTTTAGGGAATTTCTTATTGTTTTTCTAAATCAGTAACAAAAATGAAGTTCTCAACAGACGGTATAGCTCAATTTGTCCAATAATCTATTTTAAATCAAAACCTTTCAATAATCTAAGGAAATAACGGACGTACATTGCATCAACTTTAACAGCATACGATATAAAAAACAAATCAATAGGCAACAAATTCTGCGCTTGAAAACAAATAGCCAATTTTCATTGAAAGAGCATTTCGCTGGCACTGCTACTAATTGAAAAGTATATATTCCAAATTCCAATGCTCCGAAAAAATCAGATTCTCAAACAATGCACAATAGCGGTATTAAAGGTTTTATTTTGATCTATTCATTTCAAGAAAAATTTGAGCAAAAATTTTTGTTAAGCAGAACCAAAACAAATAAAACATAAACCGACTAATGTTGGAAGAATTGCTCTCGATCGACAGGCAAGTGCAAAAACTTTTGATCCCGTCGGGATTCGAACCACTGACCTCTCGGTCCTCAACCAGATGCACTGACCACTCGGCTACCAGTCTCTTGTCTATGCTTTGCTGCAACCGACTTCATATTAGCAACAAGCTTTACTTCGGAGTGAGAGCAAAAGAGATCACTCAAAAATAAAGAACGAAAGCGTGAAAAGTCACTTGAGAAATCAAAGAATGTTCTAGAAGAAAAGCGCAAAATTGTCAAGCGAAAGATTTGCATAAAAAAGACACACACCTTTACAATAATTGCTATGAACTGCGTTCAAGAGCAATTAATGAATAATATTTTAGCTTTAACTATTGACAACATGACATGCTTTCAAACGCCTAACAACTAAACTTATTCTAAAATACCAGCACAGATTAACACGTGAAAAACCCGTCATTTGACGCATAAATTTTAACTTTCTTTCTACGTAATTTTTGAGAAATAAACATCAACGGATTAACGTCTGACGAATTGCGCGCAAGCGATAGAAGAGTAGTTCAAAAATAACTCAAGCGTCCGAAAAATCGGACAGAATGGGTTTAAGCCTGGATGGCTCACTGCAAGTTTTAACATTTTGACTATTTCAGCTTAATTAAGTCGAGCTTAGCAAGAGACTTAATTTTGGAAAGAGAGCATTTTAGATCATGCAAAAATTAAAGTCAAACGTCAAGAAATTACTTGAAAGTCACTGGAAAAACTCCAGAACATTCTATCAAAGTGCAAGAACGGCTAAGTGAACCTTTTACATAAGAAGACGCAATATTATTTCAGATTTCAATTAAACAAATTTAACAATCTGATTATCGATTAAATTGTTTCTGAACTTAACATTCTTCCAAACTCATTTTCAAACGTTAGGCATCGTGATATCACTTTAAATTGATCTTAATCCATTTTAACCAACAGTAGTTCAACTGAAAAAAGTTGACCTTTTCGATAAACCCCGGTTTTATTTAGAGATTTAATCGTGAAAAAATCTCGAATTAATAAATTTTCAAAGGTGGACTCAAGTATAAGATTTCCAAGTTTCTTGGTAATCGCTTCCTTGCATTTTACATCAAAAGTCTTTTTGTACTCAAAGCATTTCAGTGGTCAATCATAGTCTTCAGGTTGCCAAAACAGCTGCAAAATAGCCTTGCTGGCCGTAGAAAAAGTTGAAAAAGTTAAAGCCACTTGAAAATTTGCAAAAAAACTTTTAGCGATATATTAATACGGCTTTTTCAAATTAACTCCGCAGAAACCTTTTTAATAGGAGTCTTAATTAAACATATGAGTTTCTATGAATTTAAACTAATTCATATTAAACTTAAGTTGTAAAGTGCAAAAGTCAATTTCTTGGGGGAGAGAGGGAACTGACGTAGGGCCATAAACTCACAACGCAAAAGATCACAAACCTTTAGCTAGATAGAGTAAGCAATGAATGGCGTCACGTGAACAAAACCTGTTAGACGAAAACGTTCAGAAAAGTTGTATCTTTCTGCTTTGCTGTCTGAACAATGTAAAACGAAAACAAGTGTAGTGTAAGACGACGAAACAAAACAACACAGGAATCCATGCATATGTTAAATTGCATAGCAGAAAAGTCTTACTTTCCATATCAAAAATTTCTGATTTTAGGGAATTTCTTATTGTTTTTCTAAATCAGTAACAAAAATGAAGTTCTCAACAGACGGTATAGCTCAATTTGTCCAATAATCTATTTTAAATCAAAACCTTTCAATAATCTAAGGAAATAACGGACGTACATTGCATCAACTTTAACAGCATACGATATAAAAAACAAATCAATAGGCAACAAATTCTGCGCTTGAAAACAAATAGCCAATTTTCATTGAAAGAGCATTTCGCTGGCACTGCTACTAATTGAAAAGTATATATTCCAAATTCCAATGCTCCGAAAAAATCAGATTCTCAAACAATGCACAATAGCGGTATTAAAGGTTTTATTTTGATCTATTCATTTCAAGAAAAATTTGAGCAAAAATTTTTGTTAAGCAGAACCAAAACAAATAAAACATAAACCGACTAATGTTGGAAGAATTGCTCTCGATCGACAGGCAAGTGCAAAAACTTTTGATCCCGTCGGGATTCGAACCACTGACCTCTCGGTCCTCAACCAGATGCACTGACCACTCGGCTACCAGTCTCTTGTCTATGCTTTGCTGCAACCGACTTCATATTAGCAACAAGCTTTACTTCGGAGTGAGAGCAAAAGAGATCACTCAAAAATAAAGAACGAAAGCGTGAAAAGTCACTTGAGAAATCAAAGAATGTTCTAGAAGAAAAGCGCAAAATTGTCAAGCAAAAGATTTGCATAAAAAAGACACACACCTTTACAATAATTGCTATGAACTGCGTTCAAGAGCAATTAATGAATAATATTTTAGCTTTAACTATTGACAACATGACATGCTTTCAAACGCCTAACAACTAAACTTATTCTAAAATACCAGCACAGATTAACGCGTGAAAAACCCGACATTTGACGCATAAATTTTAACTTTCTTTCTACGTAATTTTTGAAAAATAAACATCAACCGATTAACGTCTGACGAATTGCGCGCAAGCGATAGAAGGGTAGTTCAAAAACAATTCAAGCGTCCGAAAAATCGGACAGAATGGGTTTAAGCCTGGATGGCTCACTGCAAGTTTTAACATTTTAACTATTTCAGCTTAATTAATTCGAGCTTAGCAAGAGACTTAATTTTGGAAAGAGAGCATTTTAGATCATGCAAAAATTAAAGTCAAACGTCAAGAAATTACTTGAAAGTCACTGGAAAAACTCCAGAACATTCTATCAAAGTGCAAGAACGGCTAAGTGAACCTTTTACATAAGACACGCGTTTGTTATCAATAACTGCTTCCAGAGTAATTAAAAATGCTTGATAAAACCAAAAAATATTGAGAATACTAAGCTACTAACACCTTTTACTGCATTATAATCTAGACGAAGAGAAAAACATAGCTGGAAGATTGCCAGAAAATAGCCGCAATAGATTTGTAGATCGGCGGTCTAAAAAAACAGTTAAAAAGACAGATCAAAAAAAATTGTCTTTTCATTGAAGGCTGATTTGTTATATTTTTATTAAAATCTGTATAAGTTATTGCTGCCTCTATTAGCTGATCTCAAATAACCTTCATTTATAGTGACAAACACCCATTTGACCTTATCTCTTTGAATTAAAGTAAAAAGTCAATTTCAAAGTGAGGAAGTCATTTTTGAGAGTGAGGTAAGTCAAGTGTGACCAAAAATTTAATCATGCGATTGAACAAAAAAACTCGCTCCACTAAGAGCGAAAAATGACGTCACACATGCAATTCAGTTGAAATTGCATGAACGAATGAACACAAAGTGGCTGTGATGTCATATGGTCGTAGCAAAAATTATGAAATAAAAAAAACAGCAGGACAAGTCCTGAAATACAATTCAAAGAATTGAATGAAAAACTCAAAAGTACTCTTCCTGACCAGCAGATCAACTGAACAACAATGCCAGCCAAAACACAAACAAAATCATCTCGAAAAATTGAGAAAGAAAAACAATCAAACAAACTAAACAAAAATATACTCATTGCTAAAACTCTTGAAGCTTTTAAACTTGAGGCAAAATTTTTTCCCTTTAAAAACACTAATTTCAAAATTATGTCAAAACCAAATTTTGTTTGTGAAATTGGTCCAGTATTATATCTGCAAGAACTGAAACAAAATTCATTGGCCCTTGAAGATCGATTAACTCGAAAATGACCAAAAAATTTTAAAAAAAGGAATGAAATGCAAATTATGAAATGTGGCTGAAAAACGTGATATTAATATCTTCAAACTCATTTCTGTGTCTCTAGAAGCTATCCAATAACCCAATTCAAAACCTTAAAAAATTCATTGGCTCAAATATCGATAGGCAATAATTTTTAGAAATTTAAAACTTCAAAAAATAGAAATTCGGTCTATAAAAATGTTGAAAGCCGTTCAATTGCCCCCTAGCAACTATTTAATAACATACTATCCAACCCTGGATGAGGTTACCGACGCAAGATGATGGCCACTGACGCAAGAAAAACTAAATAATACAAATGTTGAAAAAACTTGAAAAAAAATTGCTAATTTTTCAAGAAGCTTCTAAAAGTCGAAAAGTTTAATTATTGAAAACAAATCCATTGAAACTAGCAACCATGCAGTAACCTTTTATCAGAACGTGGAATAGGCCTTCTCACACTTGAGAATGGACAAATATCAAAAATTCACAAACACTTTAGGAAACCCAAAAAAATTTGCAGATTTTATCAAAAAAATGCTAAAATTCGAGGCATTGAAACGTTGGAAAGCAATCCACTGTTTTGTCAAAAAATTGCTATAAATTGTGATACTCTAAATTTGAAACCTATTCCATTGCCACTATAAAATTTTCAGAAACTTATTACCCAACCCCTAATTAGGTTTTCTGGACCCTGAGACTCAAGCAACCTGAATAATGACAATAAATATCAAAAAATATGAAAAATATTTGTCATAATAAAAAGTTTTGTCAAAAAATGCTAAAATTCGTGGTGTCAAAAAGTTGAAAACCATTTCATTACCACTAGAAATTATGCAAAAATCTATTATCAAACCCTAGAGGAGGCTTCTTGACACCTAGGGCTGAAAAAACTTAAAAAAACTCAAAAAATTTTCAAAAAACCTGAAAAAAATTAGTATCATTTTGCGTGTTTGTGTTTGTAGTACCAAAACATATAGCTCATAAAATGGTCATAGCAAGTAACTTTGTCTCGCAAAAGGCCTTCATCGACTTTTAAAAACTTCAACCTAAGACTAATCAAACAAAAAACTCAAAAAAATCACAAAAAAAAACATGAAAAATTCCTCCATTTTGAGCCCAAAAACTCCTAAAAATGACCTTTTAACCTTAAATTAAGGTCATCCCAGCAGCTACAGCACTATAATCACTTGAAGTACTACTAAAGCTCACTTTGGGCCTCTAATAAAACTTAATGCCCGCTGGGCTTTACCTGTTTATCCCGTTTTGAAAGATCAAAGTAATTGAAAAATGTGTGAACACATCTTACAAAAAAAAAAACAGCGCACCAATACAATTCAAATTCTTTGAATTGTAAAAAACCAAGAGAAGGCCAATAACAGCCCCAGCTATCGCTGTGCGGCTATTAAACAAAATTTATTTGAAGTTTACACAATTGCAAATTGTTCCAAATATCTTTAAATTTTGGCGTACGTTTCTACGATAAAGGTGGGTAAAATAAAGGCATAATTATCAATCTTAATAGAAACGACAGTTGAGCAATGGAGACTTTTTCTTGCAAATTCTATGCTGTGTTTTAATGACAAGCTTTGGACGTATTCAAGCGTTCCTGCAACATTGCTACTATATGATGTCTTGCATGCTGTGCAATACAAATGCGCAAAGAAAACTATGGAGCACACAGAATAATGAAAGCCTTCTTGTTTTATTAATGGTCCTCTCTATTAAACAAATAGGTATTATAGTAGTCGATCTGACCTAACAATCAAATAGCCGAGACAAAGAAGATTTCTAAAGATACCGAAATGTTATAAAAATCGCTTAAAAATGATAAACGCAATTATGTACTTAATTATTACTATTATCATCAATTATAGCTCTGACTCACAACCTCAAATTGATTTCAACAAAGGGTGAATTTTACGTGAACATTTTTCGCGCTATGATCGCACAGCTTTTTCCACCCAAGAGGCATATTTTTATTTTCACGCCAATGCAAATAAATGTGGTCCTTACTGATTGTCTATGACAATTATTAAGGTGACACCCTACCCCTCCCTACTGAATTAGGCCCATATTTTATTACCTGATTCCCACCTACAAGTTTTCCTTGATTGGTCACAACAATCCCAAATTTGCTCCAGCGGTTGACCAACAAAGGGGCAATTAATCAATCCAGCAGCAGCACCCTCACCCCACGCACATAAAACTCATTAAACAAATCTGAAAAGGGACACAACTTGTTAATAAATTAATCAAAAATAAATTAGTTTACGAGTTATGAATACATAAACATCAGTTACATAACTATAAATCGCTTTATTAATTCAAGAACGCGTCAAACGCTTTAGAGAAATCCTTAGAATCTGTTTTTAATTTCATCGATGTCCATAAATTTTATTTTGCAGTCTAGTAAATTTAAGATGTTAAGTCATAGTTTCTACACAATTCACTCTCCCCAAATTAGTCCCTTCATAAAGCGATCAATTCAACACCCCAACTTAAGGTGTGTTGATTGGTTCTGGGGTAAGCTGTGTTTACCTATCACTACAGGGTTTCTAATCCTCAGGGCTAAATTACACTGCGGGAAAAGTTGGGCTAAATTAATTTTGGACATTTACAACTGTAGCTGAAGTCGGGTTTTGTTTGCTCAGACTATGTCACACTGGAGCAAAATATAATATCATCTGGGGTATTGATTAAATTTGAGTTACTTTAAGATACCATTTACAAACTCCATTAGCAATTGGAAACAAGAGCAATTTTTTCGCAAAAAAACATTTAGCGCTGTTTTTGAAAAGACAAAAAAAAATATTCAAACATTTACATCATCAGATGCTGGTAGACTTTGGAATTTTAACTTTTCCAAGGGTTATTATTTTTTTAAAATTGATCGAGGCAATAGACGATCATGCCTAACAATTTAGCCCAAAAAGATAACAGTAACCGAATCACTCGTCAACCCTGAAGAAGAAAATACAAACGCGAAATCGCTGTAGAAGATCATTCAAAATTGCCAGCAGCTCGAAAACAAGATCTACTGTGCAGGATTGCATGTTGCTTCATAATAAATAGGCTAGACATCGGAGCTAATACAGTTCAACCTATATACTGCTTGTTGCACTTTACATGAAGTAAAACCTCTGAAGAAAAGCTACATTTTTCCGCAGTTATATTTAAGAAAACTTCCATCCCAGAACCATCTTGGTTCCAGCTTTAATCCAGCAATTTTCTGCGTAACTATTTCTGCGCAAAGAGAACACATTTTCTCTAAACTGCCACCACAATTATCAAATTTTAGTTTTATTGAAAGCTTCTGCTAAAAGGGGCAAAACATCTTAGTTTTTCCACCACTTTTTTTCAAAAATGGGGAAAAATATATGCCATGCTGGCTTTATCTTCGCTTATTGTTTACGCATAGTAGAGAAGAAAGAAAGAAAGACGCCATTTTGTAACCCTCAAGATATAGATTTCATTTTTATTGGGAAATTGAAGCATTCAGGCTAAATGAAGCTCTCAAAATATAAAAGTCAACTTCGTTTTGGACTGTATGATTACAGGTAAAAAGATATATATCTTTGCTGATGTAAGCATCAAAAATAGGTGACATTTTAGTAATGTTTATAACCTGGCGTAAATTAGATGACGTCCCTCCAGGCACAAATGTTTTAGTTTAAAAAACTTTGTTCAGTTGCAATAGCTACATATCAAATCCCACAGTCCACTGAGGCATGGCAAAACCTGACTCCAATTAGACAAAATCTCTCTCTTAGGCACACTTATAATGAATAATCTCTCTACTAATTTGAACAAATGGGTATTAGTGGGTATAAAAATGGATTTATTGCTTTTTGGCACATCGGCAATTTCGCATTGGGTACTTTGTGCTGACGAAATATACCAATTCATTAAAGCTGATGAACCAGATGGCTATGCCCATAGGGCATTATTGCAAAATTTAAAAAAAAATACAAGTAATTGAGTATTTAGGTATTGAGTTCATTACATCCGCTCAATTTTTGCATATAAGTATTTTTTTAAAATATTCTAATGGTGCCAGTAGTCTGCAAATTGTGGATAAAGTGTTTGGGAGTTGTTAAATTTAAGAAATGTTTGAATGGAGCTATCAAGTCTGACAAATTTGCGATTCGATCGAAACACAACTTGAATTCTGGCTTCAAATTAACTGTCACAGACTATTTCAACTGGGAAGCTTATTGCAAACTCAGATTCCTATCTTCCCAAAGTCACACAAGTCGCCGTTTGCCTGGAGAAATGAAGATTGGACAAATTTGTCTTAAATATCAAATCAGTTATTTGACACTTGAACAAGATTAAATCGTAGCCATTCAGTCTCCCTCGGGAAATCCAGGCAAATGCTAAAAGTTGCCTCCAAAAAATGCCAAATTCAAATATCAAATTAACCTTTATAAAACTTTTTAAACTTATATTATAAAACTTTTGTTCAATTCCTTTTCACGAATTCTGATAATTTAGTTCATGTATTGATCAGATTCTTGTTCAATTTGAGCCATTTTAACATTAAGAAAGTATATTTTAAGAAAGATACTCAACTGCTGCGCAATTAATTTGCATAAAAAATTGTCCAAGTCTAGCTAAAAACTTTCGAGAAAAGAAAAAATTTTTTAGATGACACGTGAAACTTTAACAACCTCAAAACTACAGCCACGAAGAGCAACAAAGACATAAATAGTGGAAATTTTGCACATAAATATTGTACGAAACAGTTGAATACACAGAATACATTACAACTATGACAATATCTTTCTATTCAGGTCCACAATTAAGATTCTAGAAGGGTATTTTGGAGACCCAAAAAGGGGATTTAACAAATGGGAGCAAACTTTACCTGGTTTTGATTACAAACTGGCACTCACTTTAACTGGCTAACACGTACACTAACACTCCCCTCCCCCTCAGAGCCAATCTAAAACACCCTAAATCTTACTTTGCTCAAAATCCTCCAGATTACAATCTAAACCCGCTGGGCAAAAAGTGCATTGAGAGGCTTCGCTTCCAAAGTGCGAGGGTGCATTATTGATTTTGCTGGATTTGGCGGGTGAAAATTGCCAGAGAAAGCAGCGGTCGGTCCAATAATTGGCTAAATTTCACCCAAAAACCTAGAAATCTTCATAAAAGCCAGCGGGATAATACACTTCTCTATCTCAAAAGCAAGAGCGAGAATTACTAACTACTTTCCCTCTCTTAAAATTATCACAATTGACTACTGAATTGTAAAAACTCAACAGTGCTCAATTTACAACACAAAAATATTTCGAATACTTCTTGTGAAATTTTGCAATTGGAAATTTTCCGCTGATATTAACCCAAAATTTGTGATTTGACAGAAAATAATAGAAAGTTGAGAATATTTTGATAAAAAGAGTAAACTAACACTAAAATTCAGCACGCGATCGTGACGTTACAAGACACAAAACACAAATATTAATAAAACAAAATGAGTTTTTATTTCGATAGACAGTTTAAATTTCAAATCATTTCCCATTTAACAACTTGAAATTGAAAGCTAAGCTGACATTTTAAATTGCGATCTTTCATTTTGAAGATATAATTATACTTTGAAACTTCATACACGTTACATTTCATTTTCCTTTTTAAGTTGTAACCAAAGTTTGATTGTTTAAATTAATTTAAAAGTTTATTTGCAAGTGAACAAATATTCGTCTTTTGACAACCCGAAAACTAAGTTGACAGTTTATGATCTGGTCTTAATTTGAAAGGAAAAGTTAATTTCAAATTATTCTCTCATTTAAAAGTTGTAACAAAAAAGTTTACATTTTAAATTGTGGGAGATTTCTTTATTTTGAAAAGATTATTTGCAACTGGGAACTTTTATCATTTTAAACTCAAGTTTATTCCTCCAATTACAAAAGTGAAACAACAAAATTTGACAGTTTAAATTGAGAGAGTAGAATTTATGATGGCAAAGTGAAAATAGCAAAGTTTCCAATCCAAGATCAATTAACACCAACTTGAGCAATAAATCTTATCATTCTCCAAATTCTCTCATTTTACAACACCTACTAACAAACCATTCAAATTGTCCTTCTAATCCCCTTCCCTTTTAAATTGCATCTGAAATACACTTAATTATCTTTTTACAGTTTCATTTTACAGCCGAGCTCAGACGAACATTAAATTTTGATATATTTACGTAAAAGCATTCACTCACTTCGCTCTCTCGCGTGGTTTATTTGAACCTTTATTGAAACAGTATTGTTATCTTTATTCCGCTATCAAAATGTCCGTACACGTGCGCTCCAGAGACTGTTTCTTTTTGACTGTTCTTTTTTTATTTGCCAGTTTATGTCATATCCAAATTGCAACATGCAACACCAGTGTCAGTTCTGCTTTTAAATGCGTCGACTGCAATCCAAGTGCTTGTGGCGCATCACCCACTAACTGCGCAAATGGGTGAGGCTAATTTTTTGCACTTTTGAGAAGGATTTTAACATCAACATATCTATATATTCGAAACAATTGAAAAAATATCATCCAAATGAACGACGTACTCAAAAGAACTTAACCAAAAATTAACCTTTTTCAAGTCAAAATTTAAAAGTTCAATTACAAATTTAATCATTGTAAACTTCATTATTCTCAAATTTACAAACCAAACGCAAAATTTGACAGTTTAAATTAAGAATTGTGTACAACTTTTGTTGATTTCTCTCTCTTGGACTAAGCAGCTAAAAATGGAAACATGAAGTTGAAGAAAGAAGTCAATTAGTGTCTATTTTGATCATTCTAGTTTCAATTTTCAAAAACAGATTTATACAACAATTTTTTTTGGAATAAAACTAAGCCGTAGTAAACATATAACCTTAATTTTCAAAGTAAGAATAATTAAACAAAAAATAATTACGATTGCAAAAAAGCATTGTGACAAACATATCGCCTTATTTTCACCTTGAATGAAGTCGAAAACAATCTCAAACAACAAACTTTCAATCATATGCCTACCAAAAGATACTTCCTAAGATGATTTCACTTATGGTAGGGATATAAAAAAAGTTAGTTACCTGTATAAAAAAAGAGAGACCTTTCTCTCAGCAGGCAAAGTCAAAAAGTTCTGATTACTACTTGGAAACATTAAAAATTTCAGACAACATAGAGCATATCTCTGTCAAGCGGTTTTTCTTAGTAGACAGAGATAGTTAGTTAGTTCATAGAAAAGCACCTCAAACATACGTAGCAAACCAGGTCCGTTTTCCAATAAGTATGCTGCATTCTGCTGAAAACGACTTCTTCAAACTGGCATAGGCTATCGAAGGACGCGAGGTAAGCTAAATAATAGATACCGACATAACATAAAAGCCCTTTACTTCTCAAAAATTTACAAATAGTTCATTAAAAGACATGATCCACAAATGAAAACATAAAAAATGTCAAATAATTCTAAAGGGCTTTTATTTTGAAAAAGCTTTCATTTAGACATATTGATTGGCAAGAAAAATTTCCACAGTATAAGTTTAAAAAAACAGGTTCTAACCATTGATAACAAAAGGATATCTTTAAAAAACAAAAACAATGAGGTAAATTTTTTATATCGTAGAAAATTATAAATCCAGAAGACACCAAACAACAATAATTGATCCCGCTATTTGCAGCACAAAAAGACCTTTGTTTAACATTAGAAACTCGAGACGAAAGATCTGGATTTTACTAAATTAAATTTCGAACTAGAATTGGAACTCTGATTATTATGACGTGGTTAGATCGAATTCGACAGTTTGAGATCTGTGGATGTTAAAATGGATTTTCGGTGGGTGAGAGGACTTCAAATCTGACATCTGATTGATAGATCGATACGGTAGCACCAGGAAAATAAAAGAAGTATAATTGATTTTAGTTTTGTCGCTATATTTATCTATTCATCGTCTACCGAAAAGTCGAAGTCCAAAAGCAAAAACTAACTTCTGTCGAGAACAATTTTTTTAAAAAATAAAGCCACTAACTGACTTAGAGTGCGATTCCTTAGTTGAGTTCAAGTCACAGCGTATATCTGAATAACATAAAATCTAATCTACAGAAAATAAGAATTATAACAGTCAAGATACTTTTTGACAACAATGAGATTTCAGATTAAAAAATTTCTTTAAAAAATTCACAAAAAAATCCAATCCAATCTGTTGTAATTCCAGGTGGAAAAAGTAGTCAATTAAAGTCTATTTTGGTTATTCTAGTTTCAATTTTCAAAAACAGATTTTTACAATATTGCAATAAATCTAAGCCGTAGTAAACATATAACCTTAATTTTCAAAACAGACAGAGAGATTTAGTTAGTCTTAGACTACTTTCTCTCTGTTTATTTTTCATTTGTTTTTCGAATATCTAGAAAATGTGTCTCATTTCGGGAAATCGCGGTAAATTATCTATAAAGATAAATTTACCGCGATTTCCCGAAATGAGAAAAATTTTCTAGAAATTCAAAAAAAAACCAATAGAATAACAGAGACAAACTGATAATCATTTACGGATTGTTTATTGTGTAGCTAGCACCTCTTCTATTCAATTTAGTCTCCGAATTCCGATCATTATTTTGTTATACGATAAATTCAAAGATAAATTGAAATAATGCTTAAGAAAAAGATTATAGTAAAAAAAATGGGAACAGCCCCGGAAAAAAATATTGTAGGAAAAAATGATGAATATTTTCAAATTGCAGATAGTTGATGAAAAATCTTAGAATAATATATACAAAATCGATAACAATTATAACCATTATTATTATCATTGTTGATCATGATTCCAGAGTTGTATTGGATCGATGCGACTGTTGCATGATCTGTGGAAAATTAGAAGGAGAACTATGTGCAGGGAGGTACAATGAGTTCGGAAGGTGTGGCACTGGACTGTACTGCAAAATGACATCCAGATATGCAGTGATGGGCATGTGTACAAAAGGGTCACCCCCTCCTCCTCCTCCTCCCCCACCACCACCACCTCCAGAACCAGAGACAGAGTCACAACATGAAAAGATCGACGACGATGAAGATGAAAGTGAACTGGATGATTACAAAGACTACATTGATGAGAAAATTCATAACAGGTGAGCATTAGATGAGCATCCATAAAAAACCTTTTCCTAAATGAAAAAGAGTTTACTTGGATTCAAAGAGCAGTTTATTGGGATTAATTAAAACTGCTTTTTGATCATCCATTTCAATTAACTGAAATTTGTTTCTCTGATCGGTATTTTCAGGCTCCAATGCTCATTGGGCTAATAAGCAGCATTGCTTGTTTATGTCTCAGCAAGCACATTAGTACTTCTGGTATATTTTCCATTCCAGGCTTTATAAATTAATTGTTGACTACAAGGAATAATGAATGAGGGGGGATCAAATAAGGAATGACAATAACAGCCCTGGTTCAAATTCTTAGCAGAACAGACGTTCCAAAAAGTTATAATAAAACTTGAATTCGTTAGCCATGATCACAATTAAACCGAAGTCAAATACCAAAAACAAAAAATCTTAAGTCACTAGAATATAGAGACCACAACGATAAAAAATATAAAAGCCGATACGTTATACATGGCCGAACCGCGTGATTAATTTTAGTGGCAAAGACGTGGGAACATCTGGTGAAGACAAGTCAACAAAGAAGAGCAACAAAAAACAGCACTTCGCTGGGTCTGGCAAACAGAAACACGACAAACACGCAGATACAAAGGACAAAAAAGGTAAAACTGCTCTCACAGGACAAGTTCAGTGCTGCCACCTGCTTATACTGGGAACTCTCGCCTTACAATGGATCGCATATTTTCATATCGGAACCTATTTTAAGTATTTAAATTGAGTGTTGCATATTTTTCGCTTTTCATCTGACCTTTGGCAGCAACATCAAATTGGAAAAAGTAGAGCTGACAGCTGATATAATTTTCAATTTTTTATTCTAAAAGGCAGAGAAAAATACCTGCCTTTGATTTTGCATCAGATAAGCCTGACATAACTTAAGAATCTCTACTTGTTAGACTATACTTGGTTAGAATAAGAAGAAAGAACAAGAGAAGGATTATAAGCGATGGCCAAACTCAAGGCTTACAGGCATAAAATGTAGATTCAAAGCCAGTCTGGGAGCAAAACCTACTAACGTCGGGCGAAGTGCTCTCAAACACAGCTGGCGAGCGGTTGGCTTCGTCAGTAGCTAGCTACGGCATAGGGAGGCTAGCCTCGGCTTCATTGAAGGGCGTGGGTGAGCACGGCGGGGCGCGCTGGGTTGCGGATTGAACAATGTGCAGGGGTGAAGAGGGTTCAAACTCCAAGAACCGCCATTCATCCAAAACAGATTCGGTGAATTGAATGTTTAGCGGCTATTAAGCCAAAAAGCCCTAGGAGCCATTCATGCCCTCAAAACGTTACCTGTTTATCCCGTTTTTGAGGACGAAAAGCCAAGAGGGTCAAACAAAAAAATCAGTCCAAAAAGAAATTGCATAAAAAAGACCACAAGACTAATAGAGTTGCTACAAACTTCATTTGAGAGCAATTAATAAGACATTCAGAAACTGACACCGGGGATGCACAATTTACAGGGCATTTTAAAAGGCTGAGAGAACAACCTGATAAAATTGTGTATAAGATAAGCTTCACACAGAGCTTTAAGTGGATACAAGCAACACTTGCTTCAACAAAGCATAAATCATTGTGAGGGAGACAAAAAAGGTGAATTTCAACAATCAAGTAAAAAATTTTGAGCAATAACTAGGAAAAATTACTTCATTATCTTCTTTGGGTGAACAGTGAAAACTATCAGGCGAAAAAATTGTATGACTCAATTCTATGACTAGAGTTGCAGCTAAAACCTGCCCATTTTCCACACCAATATTTGGAGACAAATAATTAATAAGAACAATAAACCATTGCAAACTTCTCATTTTCATTATATATTTCGCCTCAAGTTTTTTCCGCCCCAAAAACGACCGCATTTTTTGTACTGATAATGATTAGTATAGCTACATAAGAGGCAAAACTTCTGAAAATCAAACTTACGTAATAAGTGTGCAAAACGGTTCGAATCTTATCAAATCTTGTCATACATTATAAATGGACTCAAAAGAATCGTAAAAAATTTTGCAGTCGCATTAGTCAATTTAAATTTTTCGTTTCTTAATTTCAAACTATAGCAAGTTAACAAAAATCTTTTCAATCAAGCCCTTGGATATTGTTTTGAAATTTTACGACGCATTTAAAAATGAGTTCCCAGCTTTAAAATGGAATTTTTTCTCCTTTATGTCAGAAAAATTACTACATCCTGAATCACTCAGCGATCTATACGTTGATAGAAGGAAGTGGAGTGAATTGAGAAGAAAGACAATAGAATCAGATAGAATTCAAAAGAGCACAGCTTGACATCTGTTAAGTATTGTTCAGTTTAAATTTTTACATTTTGTGCCAAGGACGAATTAGAGTCTTCACATTCAATCTAAAGACCAATTTGACACCCTTCGAACTCACTCAATTATCGCAAAAGAGGACAAGTTCTAAATGCTATTCGCTTTCGAATTCATCACCACAAAACAAACATCCAACAAAGCTCAAGTACTAGCGGAACGTAAAATTTAGCAGGGTAGCCATAAACCTCCAATTTCATTATTTGTGATTATGCGAGAACTGACCATTAGAACTTTCTCTAAATTATTGCAACACAATTCCAATTTCTGCCGTAAAGTGCTCTGTCGAACATCAACCAAATTAACAATCCGACCAACGAGTGAAACTCTAGGTAGCCCCCCCCCCCCCCCAAAAAAAAAAGCCTAAGCCTGTCTCAATACTAGACCAAACCTCTCCTTTTCAGATGAGGGTTCAAGTGGTGGGAAGAAGACAAAACCCCTGCCAGAGAAAGACCTCGACTCTTCCCTCTACCCAGACCTGCACCTCATGGACGACCCCAACCGCTTCTCCCCCTCCCCATTCAAGTCTGAAGACGTTTGTCATCCTGACTGCACTGAGGCATTCTGTTCACAGTACCCTCGATCTCTCTGCTCCGCCAGAAACCAGCTCTATAGGTACTATTCTTCAATTCAGAAAAAAGAGCTAAAGTTTCATAATATAATAACTCAAGATAGTTGGTCGTGTGATTATTTTGAACATGTATTTAAGCTAAGGGTTATGATTGTTAATTTGCATGTTTGCTTCAAAAAATAAACGCAATTTCTCCAGCAGAAGGCAGACAATTTTATCTAGTGAACAACTAATTTTACCAACAAAAAACATGAGCCCAAAACGTGAGCCCAGAAATAAAAAAGAAATAAAAACTCACTTAGAAATCTGAATTGAAAGGGGTAAAGGTATCAAACTAAAACAGAGGTTACCCAAGCTATATAAACACGAGGGAAGCCTCGACTGAAGTCATTAATTTCTGCTCTGGGATCAAAAGTTTGCTCCAACAAATTGGTTATCACACACACACACTTGTGAAGAAAAATACGAAAAAAATATGAAGAAAAACTGCAATCTCAGCAGAATCAAAAAACACTAAAAAAGCGCAGAGGTGTGATCATGAAGCAGCTATGTCATCTTGCTAGCCAGATTAACTTCAGTCAACAAAAATCACGAGTCAAGAAACTTTTCCAAAATCTGTCACTTTTTGAAGCAAAGCTTTCAATTTGGACCAATTCGGAAGCTTCAATTAACCTCTCCAGAACAGTGATTGGACTTGTCATGAATTAAAATATTGACAACTTCTGTTGTAAAAGACCAAATTCAACTAAAAAATCAAATGAGTGAAAAACAAATATAGACATTAAATTGAAAGATCTCCAGCACTTAATGGGGTCAGTTCTATATCTTTGACTAATTATTCAAATGAAAAGGAAATTTAGATTTAGATATGCCTCTTTGTAGTCTTAAGATTTGTAGACAAAATAAATGAGATTGAAGGGCAAGACAACAAGAAAAACTACAAAAACAGTCAAAAATCAAAATTCACTTTTAAAAAATGGCCAGTTATTAACACGACAAACTAAAACCTCCAGCAATTCCTAAATTTCATTTTTACGTCGAGAATAAGTAACATCTGTCATTACTTAAACAAACCTACAAAAAACTCAAAATTTACAAAATTACTACAAAAACAAATAGTTTGAAAGTAATCAAAACGAATATCTAAAAAACAGCAGGTAGATAAAGACTTCGTTAGAATTTCAACAAAACCTCTCCGCATTAGAACTTAGTATCAATAAAAAATAAAAAAAATGTAAAAAGTAGTGTCAAAACTCGATAAATCATTAGTTGCCCACAGATCAAATCAAACAGCATCTAAGCGCCATTTACACAAATATACCGTACGTGATAGACACAATAAATCTTTTTTTAATTTTAATCTTTGATGTATTCTAACACACCATATGCACTCAAATGGCCGCAAAAATGAAAACAGAAAAATGGCTCTAAACAGCGAAAAATCTAGATACAAATGTCTAAATTTTTTATCCTAAAAAACCACGAAGACTAGAAAAATAGCCTCATTAACCCATCAGGGTTACTAAGACACGTAAGTCCTGAAGATGGTTACATACCACTCAAATTCTCTACGATAAATATATCAATCTGCCAAAATTGACTGAACAGAAAAAACAGTTGAGCACACAGTTCCTCCCCCAAAAAGTGGGGTCGGAACAATAAACTCTTGAAATGCTATGCTTAAGTTTATTAAAAACATTACACGGGTTCATTAACGCCCTTTCAGAGTTATTCAACAACTGGATTTCACTTCGAAGTTTGATGAATTCTCGATAGCAATAACACAAGTGTATGATAACATTCAGTCTCTGTTTACTCTATGCAGAACGAACCAGAAGTGTGGTGACTCGTGTGGCACTACAGCATGTCGGGCGTGTGAGTTGACCTTTGACCCGATGAAGAGCTGCGTGCCATGTCCAGTGAAAGAGGGGTCAGGAGGGGTGATTGATGACAAGTGTGTGAAGGAGTTCGCCAGGTGTGCCAAAAAGGGCTTCCAATCAGTCAGAAGATCCGACTCATTCAAGGTAACACACACTTCTAAGTAATAGTTGAAACATTTTCCAGTTAGGAACAGATAAATTCACTTGGTCATAGCTGAGAGAGGCAAAGCTTGACACTAACAATTGGTGTATTAGAGAGGGTGATGTGACTGTATTAGACGGCCTATCCTAATAAACATAATGAGGTGACTTCATAAAATGCAGTATCCCCCTTCTTTGGTTCCATCCAAGTCAGCAGATCAAGTATTCAATGCCCAGCATTAACTACAGACTTAATGCAATTCACCATCAGTCGAGAAACAAAAAGTATTCGATCAGTTAATGTTACTGAGTAAAACGAGTAATATACCAAAATGCGTCATTTTTCTTGGCCAATCAGAATCGAGTATTTAAATACGCATAGAAATCGTTCCAATTTACCTACAAAGCTCGGAAAAAGTGCAATTAACATAATTTCAAGTAAATCTAATCATAAGACCTATCAAATAAGACATGATTCGGCTCAATATTTTTCGGCTTTTTGAATTCATTGGTACAAAATGGTGACTGGCATTGAACTAATGCGTTATTAGACAAAATACCGGCCAAATGAGCATCAAAAATTGCCGTCTAAAAACCACTTGTGGCTATTATCGTAGCAATGTTAATACGTTATTGGATTGTACTTTGCTTTGCTTTATATATCATTCGAATCAGTTAAATTGAGCATACGAAAGAGTGTTTTATCACCTTTAGTTAACATTTCCAAACAGTCAAAATTTTTGAGGTATGCTAGATCATACTATCACAATGAACCCAAAAGCAATCAATATGGCACGTCTAATTTGTTTTGAAGTGTTGTTAGCCGTAATTGGAATTTATAAGAGAAAAATTAGGTCAATACGTAATTCAGAATTGAATTTGTATATGCTGTAATACAAGGCTCAATCAAGGCCGAACAGTGAACCAATTATCATATAAAATGGCGTTGACACATCGGATTTTTGTAAAGTTCTCAGTTTGTCCTATAATAGATGCTCAAGACGAGCACATAGTAGGCAATTTTCGTGTGCATAAAAATTTGATCAAATTATTCAAAAATTTGTGTTCATTCAGGGCCAGGCGTGGTTCCAATGTGCAATACCCACATGCTGAATGTGACAATGGAACACTTTCAATTTCAATCGACTGCCAATTTTCAACACAACCTACAGAAACTACCATTCTCATGTTAATTTGTAGACAAATTCTTCATTTTCATCATGGACACAGCAACACACAAGACAAACAATGAACGAGAACAAAACTAGACAAGATAGCAAAAAACGAACTCAATAACTCGAGTACAATAATTCGTTACACCGCCAAAAGATATACTAGGTAGATACTAGATATTAAAAGCTGATGTAAAGTCAATGATTACAACGGCGCGGAACCCGAGACAGTTTTAAAAATATCAAAAAAATTTGGTCAATTGGCGGTGTGAACTTTGATACTTGCAATATTTAATTTTGTATTTATGCATTCTTGAATTAACCAATGAAACCAACGAGCAGTGCAATAAATATTATTGCTGATGATAGTTCGACAAAATAAACGATTAGTTTCGAATTAAAACAACTTTGTATTATTTCGTTTTTCAAAACTCAAAATATTTGCTTTCCTAGTTAAAATTAAGCTCAAACTGCTAAAAACCATAAAGCATTTGAGTCATAATTTGCAGCCATTGAACCGCCATTTGCGAAACGGAAAATTTTTATGTCAAATTCAACTTAATCAGGTTAAAATATTCATAGTTGCTCCCTAATTAAAATTAACTATTTGCAAAAAAAAATTGTGAAAGCTGTTCAGTCATTTCAAGCGGATATTTCAAAACATCGAAGGATATTCAAACCTGATACAGAAAAAAATCTACACAGACTCTGAAAAAAATGTCGACAAACTCCACGATAAATATTGCAGCAAGAATTGAGAAATGAGAGCTAATCTAAATTGAAAACCATAGCCAGGATCACTTGCAAGAAATAAAATGTTATAACTTTTTGAGTATATGTTCCCAAAGCAGCCAACTCAGCTTCTCCATAAGACAACGAAAGCAGAAGACCAAAAAACAGCAAAATTTTCTGGGCTCTGATAAAAACAAGTCAGCAGATGAGTGATAAAAACATGCCTCTCAAGCTTGTAAGAATTTTCATTTGATTTCAGAGAATTAAGTTTCTTCACAAGCCCTTTCATTTGGATAATTTCTCATCACTCCACTCCTTTTACTTGAGGGTTAGATTTAAAAGACTCAAACTATTATCTGATAGTGCCGATGTCCCAATATCACCAAAAATACCAAAAAAAATTGTGAAAATTGAGGCAAACGAATTTCGAAAAAAACTCATTGAAAGTTTTAAGCCAATCCAGCCGCAACTTCTGACATGCAACTGATGTGGTTTTGCAAATTTCGTCCCATCCTTTCTGATCAAAGAGGGAAACCAAGTAAAAGGACTTTGATTAATATGCGCACCAAAAAAAGTCGTTTAAAAACTCGATTTCTCTTTACCCTTTTTTCATTGATATTTCATTTTTGTTGTTTTCACCACAATTCAGAAAAAATACATTTTTTTGAAACACAAAAGGGTCTAATTGAACTAGACTACATATCCGAATACAACTGATTCAGAGAAATATAATTCTAAGATCTTCGAAAATTGAAGGAAAACATGGTTGGAAAACTTCTAACAAAAAAGGGCCATTTAAAGAAACTCCAAATAAATTAAGAGACTCATTGAAAATTTCAAGAAGATAAGAGTATGAAGAGCAGATATATTCCGAATCGTTTTATATCAAGTATTCTGTATGTTTTGGAAATTATTAGACAATTTATAGCCCCTTTAAAAAGCCGACTGCTAAAAAATTGAAAACATCTAAAATGAGTACTGACGAGGAGTTTGAATCTTTCTTTGATGTTTGGAATCCAAAGATTGTTCATTTTTAACATTTTTTAAAAAAAGAAATACTATCATCCATATTTTCAAAAAATATGGCGTAATTGAAACTAAGAGAAATCAGATTAAAATACAATTAAACTAAACTTTTTGCATACGATTTTCACTATATATGATTCCCTATAAACCACGAAACCTCTACTTCTAAGAAATTCAAACTTACAGGAAAGCAAAAAGGAGGAGTTAACAATTAACCCATTTGATTTGTTTCCCAAAACAAATTCCTTTTTATCAATGGATATGTATCAATTATTTCTCTTGTTATAGCTAATCGAAGTTTAGTGAACTACAAGCATTCATTATAAAAATAATTTGCACAAAGTAAACAACACAAAATGTTGTTTTCATTTTTTGTTTTTCTTTTCAATAATTGAAAAATGAAATATTTTGTGAATTGCTTAACACATAGAGAAACTGTTAGTTGAATAGTAAATTCGCTCTACAAAATTCTTTACTCAAATTTCCCCTAATCGCTATCTAAAAATTAAAATTTAGAAGCTAAAAAATTTTGTTTATCTATTGCTCTATTCGTAACAAATACCCGGCAGATTGCCAGAAAATAGCCGTCATTGATTCCTATAACACGGATTGGGATTGAAGAATAAGAAATACAATGATAAAAACCGATTGTTGTAGAAAGACATTTTCGGTGCCAACTATTTTGATTGGATTTTGTAGTTATGCATACTGCTGTTTCTTAAGGAGAGGATTTAAGGCTTATCATTGATGCCAAAAGGCAGTAGATATGTTAACTAAGACATAAGAACAAAGTTCAAGTAGCGGGCATCCAAAATTGGGCTTATCCCGTCTTCACTTCGATCACATTTTTTGATACTGATTCCGTTCCTTTCAGGCAACTGTTCTTTAAAAACACTTTCAGCAGAATAAGCGAAGAATGAATTTAACCTAGATAAGCCAAAAATATTTTAAGGAAAATGTTGAACAAGCTGTGAACAAAGCCAAAGCGAATAAAATTTTAAGACAAAAAAACATAACAGGGGAAGTCCTGAAATAATTCCAAGAATTTTCATTAACTAAACAAAAAACTAGACAACGAATGGACTATGAAAGAATTGAAAACACCGTTTAGACAAAAAAATCTGATAAAAAAAGGGAACAAAAACAGTAAAAAGCATGTGAACAGAAAACCACAGGCAAGAAAGCTAAATTTTGTTCAAACAGCGTTTTCTCACTCTACTTTAAAAAATCGAAAAAAAACTTCTCGCCCGAAATCCACTCGCTTTTTCGCTCAACTTCCTGTTTTGTCGTTACCAAAAACATCACTTCAATTTGACTAAAAATCATAAATTGTGTGAACAGATCTTTAAAAAAAGAACATAGCACTACCACAATTCAAATTCTTTGAATTGCAAAAAATAGAACAATAATAGCCAACAAGAAGATGAGGGCGGCTATTACTAAAAGGCAAACGATTTCAGTGAAAAAAAAAACCTGCCAGGAATAGATTTCCCAATTTGAACAGGCTTACAAGTCCGGGTCTAGAGGCTCTTTATATATTAGTGCAGGGCATCGGATAATAGCATCGGACTACATAAAGTTAGAAAAAAGGCGTACCACAGTTCATGATGGGCACTTAAGTTGATTTCAACCGATCAAATAAACAAAGAACGCGGGGGATTTTGCCAGGCGTAACAATTAATCATCAACTAAAAAATTACATCTTTTCCATTTTTAATTTCTTTCAAGATTCTCCCAGTTCTTCACATAAGTTTCAAGTCGCATGCCAGCTCATCAGCTACAAATAGTGCTGATGTTTAAACATCAACATAAAAACAAATAGTTGTTAACTTGCGGCGAAAAACGAGTTTCGACAAAAAATGATTGAAACTTTAAAGCTTAATGGCTATTCAGCAGGTCCCGTCCCGTAATTCACTGTTTAAAATTTTTCATTTAAAATTTTAATATAAGAGGGAAAGTTTTCAGAAGTTTAGACGTTTCTCAACAGAAAGTCTATACAAAATCAAAGACAGATTTAAACTTCCGCCAATCAATCTTTTTTGAACATTCTGAGTTTTTTCCCAAAGTTTTGAATAATTTGAATTTTAATTCATTATAATCAAAATTACACTCAGGAAGCTACAAAATGACTGACTTGTAAAAAGTCAGGTCAAAATGACGGTATCACAATTCATGATAAGCACTTTAATTGGTTTTAATCGAGAAATTAAACAGTAGAAAAAAGACAAAGTAAAATTCGATTCCCGATGAAAAATAATTACACTTGTTTTGAAATTCTAGGTGTTAATTTGATATTTAATTGTTATCTATCTGCTTATCATTCAACCGGTCGTATAATGAACTTCCGACAATTTTAAGCTTAAAAAAAACAAAATTGAAAAATGTATCAAATCTTTTCTTTTTATGTTTTCAAAAAACAATTTCCGTTATTCGAAAACATGCACAAATGCAAAAACGTTTACAATTCTTGAGTTTTTTTCGAGGTTAACAATCATACAACATGGGATTATATTTATAACCTGAACAATTTTCCAAATAAATCCATACCAATTTTGTCCACCCTCTTCTGTTGTTATCTGGCTGTTTAATCTAAAACCACATCTGAAAAAGCAATGTGCATCAGCAAAAACTAAAACAACAAAAAGTTCAGAAAATTTCAAACTGTTATTAATTATTTCGACAATATTAGAAATAAAATTAAGACAATATGAAACAATTATGCACAATTATGAAATTCATTCGAAATGTTTCTAACTCAGTCATTAATAATCCACCACGTTCACGCAAATTGGAGCAAAGGGCTTTATTTCCATTGAGAATAATGTTTACTTTCTTTAGTCAAGGCGATGTTTAAATTTGACATGAGTTTTTAATCTTGAGTTGAAAAAGAGAACAAGGATTTGTTGTTTACACAGCTAATGAACTGTGTAGGTTCTCAAGTCACAATCTTAACTTGAATTTGCCTCTATCGATCGATACTCGCCCAATTGTGTTAATTTACTCCCCAAATTTAAGCATGGGAGGCCCAGTTTGAATTGGACACTTCAACTTTTTATCAATCACTGCTTATAATATATACGCACCAGACACCAAAACACTTCATTAGAGCTTTACAATTTAATACAAATTTCGCAGAAAATTCATCTATCAGCGGACTAAACTAGGCATTTAAAACTGATAGTATACTTCTGCAGTTCAAACAATTATTTTTAGAGAAGCTGCTTGAAAAATACAATGTTCTTCACAGTCTTACTTTGAAACATCTATGATTTCATGCACAGACTCCATTCCACCTTTAAAACTGTCTCAATTTTTCAAATTGATTTTAATTATTGAACTAAACTCACCACTTAATTGCGATGTCGAACTTCGTGAGACGGAGTTGAAAACATTTATTCCTGGTACATAATTACAGAGAAATAATTCAAATAAAACAGATATCTTAAATTTTAAGTTATTCGTCGAGATTTGAAATTTTGCTACCTTTCAGTGCGACATTTATAGGTTTGTCATTTTTGCTTACTTGCCAAAATTAATGCTCAAATCTCCAGAAACTGCTGAAAATGTGCTGTCATCAATTCTTTATGCCACCTAGAGAGAAAAATAATAATCTGCAGAATGTCTAATTCATCCAAACAACAATTAGAACAGTGGTAGAGCGTGATGTACTGTAAACTTCAATTATGGCGAGAAATCCTGATATTGACTTCAACTCCTACCAAAAGTGAGGAAATTCACGCTAAAAACAGATTAACTCATTAAAATAAGTGTAACAATGACGTCATCGGCGTATCTCATAATTGAGTGAATTAACAAAAACAAAATATCGAAGTAAGCGTCACCTCGCTGTTCGCAAGAACGAAGTTGACAAGATTGTTCAATATCAGGACAACCCGGGTAACCCATTATACAATTTTCTTTGATTTCTTACTAGTTCCAGGGTCATATATGGTTCTTAGTAATCATGCTAGGTTATAGATGATTTGTAGGATTCCATAGTAGTCATACAAGATGTACGATTTCATGTAAATCATACAAGAATCATGCATTTTTTTAAACCGAAAAATCAAATACTCTCCATATTTGGTAGAAGTTGAAAAACAAAAAATGCATATTTCTTTATAGTTTTTATAGGTATAAACTGTCGCCATATAATATTAAGACCTTAGTTATGTAGAGACTTTAGAAAAGACTTTAGGAAAAAGATGTATGATTTCTGTGGTTTCAGAGTAGGGTCGTACTCAGAAATTGAGCATGAACAGTATCAAATCATATACGTATACAATCAAATCCTTGTATGAAATCGGAAAAAATTCTACAAGCGAAGTCCTGAATAAGAATTAAAAGTGAAGATTTTGAAAAAAAAAACGCTGAAGCCCGTCAGACCAAATAGAGTCTAAACACCAAATAAAGAAACATAGCTGGTAGATTAACCAGTTGGGTAAATAGCCGCAAAAGCTTCGTAGATCTGTAGTTTCAAAATGATAGTAAAAGAAACAGACAAAAGAAAATTTATTTTATTAAAAGCTGATGCTATATTTTGATTAAGTGTCTGCTTAACTTATTGGTGCTTCTGACAGCTCCTCATAAAGATCATTCAATTAGAGTGACACACACCCATTTGACCCTATCTCAATTGAAGTACAGAAAAGTCAATTTCAGAGGGAGGAAGTCATTTTTGAGAGTAAGGTAAGTCAAGAGTGATCAAAAAATTAATCACGCGACTGAACAAACACTCTCCACTAAAAGTGACGTCACGCACGCAATTCAGTTGGAATTGCATGAACGAATGAACAAAAAGCAGATTTGAAGTGATTTTGACGTCATTTGGTCCTAAAAAAATCTTGTTGACGAAACTCAGCTACCGCTTTGCGGCTATTAAAAAAGTTAAAAAGAAAAAAAATAAGACAGCAGTTATACAACAAAACATAGGATAGAAATCCCCGTCAGCTACTGAAAGCAAAACAAAAAAAGGAAAAACATATACCGGGAGAGAAGACGAGGAAAATAAAAACACAATAACCTATGGTTAGGACCAACATAAAGACAGCATATAATTGTATTGCTTTACTGTCCCCATGGAGAGTATATTGATAAATCTTGCTCTCGCTCTATGAGAGGGGACATTATCCTAGAGATCATTGCCTCGCCAAATGAGCGGAAGATCAAGAAAACAAAAAGTCATAAAAACAACAGCAAATGTTTAACGTCAAAAAAGTTAGAAAGAGGACGAGAGGGTTAGAGAAATTAAGTGAAAACAATCAGCTTCAGATTGTCAGCCTGATTTTGATTGGGTAAACAAAATGTTGAAAAAAGCGTAATATACAATTTACTCGTTCAAGTATTCAAAGAAACACCTAAATTGAACTATTTTTTGTTCAGCGTCTGATGAGAAATTAAAAGCTAGCTAACAAAATTTCCAGAAGCTGACAGAGAAACATCTTTTTATAATTATTGAAGAAATTGCAAAATTGACTAATTATTAGTTCATAGTTTTTTTGTTCATGTGAATGTTTCCAAAATGAACTTCCTGATTAAAACTTCTCGGCCCATAATCTGTTGAAATGTGGATTTAAACTGGCGGAAAAAAATTTCAATTAAGTTGCAAAAATGACTTCATCAAGTAAAAAACAAATCTAGTGTAAAACTCTTGAGATTTAGTAGAGAGATTCAATGTCCATGATCAACGAGACAAATGAAGATACAAATATTTTTGAGCAGCGTTATCTATTAGGCGAATATCTATAATGAGATCATTATCACTTTCCTGAGTTGGATCATACTAGAACAACAGCAGAAAAAAAGGAAAATATTTTCCTATTTTTGTTTGTTTGTACTTAAACTACTCGGAAAATTACACTGAGCGTGACTCGATAATTGAAATATCGAGGGAACTCTAGAACGGCAATTATTATAGATTAGCTAGACCAAACTGAACCTTAATATAATGGCTACCAGTACTACTAGGCAATTTTGTTAATTAAAATCAGTTACACTGCAAAGTGGACTTAGCCAGCGTATGGAAGAAGAAATATTAATATGTGCATTCAAATTGAGACAACTTTTTAATGAGAAGTTTCAAATTAGTCCCAAAAATTGATATGGTCAGATTAAGTCAAAAATTCCTCGATTGTTCGTAACCAACGTCTTTAACGGCTGAGAGAAAATTTCCCCCACCATTGTTACGCTTTTAAAATAAACTCGCTTTGCCGTAATTAAAAACCAAAGTAAATTGTTTAAATATTGCTCCACTCCAACAGACGAACTAAAAATTTAAAAGTGAAAAATGAAAATATTGTTTTCATTTTTACAAGCAGCTACGGATGTAGTGGTTCTCTACATGTTTCTAACTACTCGTGCTCTTATCAGCATTGCAATTCATATTTAACTTCTGTTCATAAAACTTTCGCGTAAATTGCCCGAAAAACAATTAAATACGGGATAGGTCTACACATTTAATCATTCAAATAAAAAATTTACGATTAATCTTTTAAGTTACCTCTATGCAAATTTTATCACTATTTTCTATTACACAAAATTTTTAACTATTAAATGTAAAAATATTGAAGAAAAACATACACGAAGCAGATGAAATTCTTAAACCAGTTTCACTAACTAGTCTGGATAAAAAAATTGATTCCGAAATAGACCACGATTTTGCTACTTCTCTTTTTACACGCCTACGCAAGATCTCTGCACCGACAGCTCATTTCCAGCACTATAATTATGGAAGCATGGCTAATCCTTATGGACATACGAATCACAAATGAAGTACCACCAAATTAACAAGTTGAAAATTATCAAAAATGTAAGCTTGACTTTCCGAGTTGCCCCAACCCCATAATAGGGAAATGAATGCAAGCGTGCAAATTGAACACAAGTCCGGCTTTATTGTGAGGCGCGGGGGGTGTTTTAGGCGAACATAACATTGCATGTAGGCAGGTTGGCATGAGAGTGTGTGTGTGTGTGTGGGGGGGGGGGGGGTGAGATAAAGTGGTCACCAGGTATAACGAGCAGCAAGGTAGGAGAGAACAAAGCGAGAAAATAATCACAAATTTAATTCAAATGAGATTGTGAAAATGATTACTGTGTGCGTCTCAGCATAGCCACTCCGTTAATCTTTCAATTCCAAAATCACATCTCAATTCTCACCTTTGCTTCACAAATCGCAAATAAGTTATAAATTATAACCAAATTGTCATTACAAGCTCACACTTTATCGCAACATTAGCCAATAGGCACTTTTAGTCCAAGAGAAAAGTTTAGAAAGAATAATTTTTGCAGCTTTCTGGGAGGAACGATAATCGTGGGTGCAGCGGTCTGGTATATTTGGGGGTGAAAATTGGGGCAATAATACATCCGATTTTGTCAGGGGTAAAATTCGATCACCCACTTAGGCGCAAGAGAACCCAAAAAAGTCCAAAAAAGGGGGCTAAGGGTATTATTAAATCGTCAGTCCAATTTCACACCTCGACTTAATTTGTTCCCATCTCATCAGGATAATCTCAGAGCTCAAAAAGAAAATCCCGAGCCAATTTCCACTTAAAAGACAGCTTTAATCTCATAAATCTTACCAACACATTACTACTGCTGCATTTATAATTGCTCGTTTCGAATTACATCACATCTCGCTCTCAATTTTAGAAGATCCTCTTGCTTCTTCTTCTTCTTTTCTGTTTCTTTACAATTGTATCCCGAATAGGGCAATTACCGGTTGGGTGTCCAAGTTTATTTCCTCATCCAGCCTCTATCCACCACCTACTCTTCTCACATTCACTTCCCATCTTCATAATTGAACAAATTTACCTCCCGCTTAAGTTGGATATCTTTGTTCCACTTTTCCCATTTTCATCAAAACTCCCCCTTCCCTTGTTCATATCCTAAACATCATCCAAGTATCAACTGTCAAAAACTTCACTCATCACTCAATCTTTCTCTCATTTGATTAAACGGACATCAGTTCTCTCAGTACTGAGCAATCTTGATTGAATTACTCGCAAAGTCAAAATAATTCATAATTTCTCGCTTAACTTTCACCAATATTTTCTGCAAATTCTCCACACATTTGGTGAAACTTCATTCTGATCAGTTGCTCAGAAAAGTTCCTCAAAAAATTCAAATCTCTCAAAAATTTGTGTGAATAGAAAGGAATGCAGCAAATGAAGAACCAAGGAAACTTGCTCATGGCGGGCTTTCTCCTTCTCTTGGGTTTCGCAATCCTTTTCGGGCAGGGCGCTCGGGCAACCGAGGAAACCTACCCAGTGGATGTGGAAACCAGAGCCATCTATGATTTCGGCCAACCTCTCGGGAATTTGATGGGTTAGTAATCAAGTAAATCTATTCTCTATATTGTGCTTTTGTTGCCAAGACTATAGCGAAGCTATTTGACCCACGTCAGCATAAAATATTTGGGGTTGGATCATAATTAGTTTCTAGAGCAGTATTGAAACCAAAAAGGCATCAAGATTTTAATTTGGTAAAGTTCATTTCGAATAAATACTCCGACTGGAAGACCACTATTAGATCTAAGTGGCTCGTTTTTAATAGAGTAATGCTTTCAATATATTACCAAACATTTGCGCTAAAACCAAATTTTATAATATTCATGTTAATTCTAGCAGCAGATTCAGTTGGAAAAAGTATGACAACTTTATTTTCTGATTCAAATGATTGAATCGCACTACAAAAAATACGTATTTGCTATTCTTAATGTAAAACTTCAATAAATCTTTATCACATTTCGGCAGCGACTAAGAGCCAAGTTCCTTAATATACATTTGTTCTTCTAACATCATTTCATTCAAACTCTCACTATCTCGCATAAGTCAATGTCTGACTTTGATGTTCCTGTGCTTAATTCCCTTCCCAACTATAACATGTCACATAAACGAGCAATTTGTCATCATATTTTGTAACAGCTATCGGCATAAAAACAATTGACAATAGGTGAATCCAATTCGGGAAGCTCACATATCAAAAAGTGCCGGTATGCAAACCCTCAGCTGACTAACACACACGGTTTCAATATATTTGAAATTTAGCAAACAAAACTTGAATTAAATGATAGTTTTGCTCATGTTCACAGAATTTCTTTAAAATTTGTCTTTTGATGTTTGACTTCTTCTGTTGCTACAGAAATGTGTAAATACACACCTTGCGGCAACTTTTCGTTGGAATTATGAGTCATAGAAAAGTTTTAATGTCAAAACTTAGTTTTGCTATAAAAGATATCCCACGATTCGTAATAGAAGGAAAAGTTATATCTTACAAGAAAGTCTATTTTGCAATTTTAAATGATAAACATTTATTCTGCTAAGGTATTAAAACAAGGGCCAATTTTTGGATGAACGTGTGACTGTGAAATATATTTTCTACAGGGAACAAAAAAAACAGAACTATGTACGTTCAATTAGCTCCTACATTAGCACAATCTGGGAAAAACAGCTTAGGATAACAATTCTTCAGGAAAACAGGTGAACTTCAGGTAATCTTTGTCATGAACCTTTTTCTCGCCCTTAATTTATAAGTGAGACTAGACGACTCGGAATCGAAATTGCTTATTCCTGTAATATACAAACTATTGCTTCCAAAATTGAATCGAAAAATCAAAAATTTACCGCTTCTCAGCTTTTAATTAAACGAATTTTTTAGATTTCAATTTTTAGGAGATTTCAATTGGAAAGTCCCCTACACCAGAAACTCTACAAAAAACAGCAAGGAAAATTGGACTTAAGGAAACATATATTGTTATGACGGTAATTGTCGAGCGGAAGGAGAGAGTGTGTGTGAGAGAGAGAGAAAGACGAGCTAAAAATTTCTTGTAAATAAGATAAGCGGTGTCCAGAATTATTAAGTTCAGTTTTTAGGATGAGAAAACTTTTTAGCTGTCCAAAAATATTTCAGGTAGATTGTTATACGTCTTTTTTACCACCGGTTAATTTTTGAAGCAACTTAAGATAGGCTGACATTTTTCAATACTTTTTGGTCTGATTTGCAAAATTCATAGAGAAGCATTGAATTTTGATAACTGAGCTAATTCATCTAATTATATTTTTCATCTAATATAAACACAACGGAAAAAGTGATTCAATTCGCAGATGACACCAGTATTGTCTGTTGTGGAGAGAGAAGTAGCTTACATGGAAAAGTCATGGAAAATTTACAAAAAACAGAAGAATATGTAGAGATGAACAAACTAACTTTGAATACAAACAAAACCGAATTAATATTTTTCTCGCTCGATAATTCTGATTTCGGATCTGTTTTTTTTTTACAAAAACGAAGTTCTGACAACAGAAAAAAGTTGCAGATAACTTGGTATTCAAATTGACAGGAATCTTAGTTTCGATGAGCAGCTGAATAAAATCTTAAAAAAGATGGCTCATGCTATTAGATCAATTTACTTAATAAGACATCTAATTCCCCTGAACGCGCGCATTCTTCTTCTAAAATCACTTGTGCTTTCACACTTATCATTTTCGGCAATCTTTTTTCAAAATTTATCTGCAAAAAACCTAAAACGCCTTAATCGACAGATTAACTGGGGTAAAAAAGTGTGCTTTCTACGCAAAAAAATATGACAAAGCGAGAGATCTGCTAATCCAGACAAAGACCCTACCAGCTGAGCTAATAATAGCAAAAATGTCGCTAATCAAATTTCAATATGATATAGGCGGGCCAAAAAATTGTGAAAGTTTTCACGGGTATCTGAGTCTTCATCAAAATACTCGAACAAAACAATTGAAAATTAGACAAAATGCCAAAACCAGCTATGGAATGAATTCGATCGTTCGTCAATGCGTACAAAAATGGAATAAGTTACCACAGTGGCTTCGGTTGGCAAAAAATGGAAACGTTTTTAAGAAAGCCTTGAATGATTTCTTGCTCTCACAACATGAAAAAATTCCTTTGAATAGTAACGTAGGAGCTTTTAAAAGTTATTTTTATTTTTAGGAAGAAAACAATCGGAAGAAAATTTTATAATGTGATTTAAGAAATTTGTTGACATCACTTTATTTTGTTTGAATGATTTTAATTATTATTTTTGTTTCAAGTATATTTAACCGTATGGTTATAATTTTAATTTACTTGTTGCAAAAAAAAATAATTCAATCAATTTTTGCTGTTATATTTTTTTTCACCGAAAAAAATCAAAACAAAATGCAATCTCTGTTAAAAGCCGTTAAGAAGCACGTCAGCAGAAGCAACCAGTGGAAAAACGAAGGATTTTTGATTGCCTGACCAGCTTTTTAAAAACTTATTCGCCATTTTTGACCTTATCAAACCAATCCGCGTCTGTGGGATAATTTCCAATGAAAGAACAAACAAAAACGCCACTTGTCTACGAGCTAAGCCACTGCTAATCATCTTATGAGCATATCAGATCTTTTCCATTATTTGAATTACATAACACAAAATTTCATTGCTAAAACCACTCAAATCCTATCTAGTAATGATTCAGAAACATAATCTACATTGTTATAAATCATTTGACAATGAGCTCAAAAATAATCACTCTAGTTTTTGCTCTGCTTTTGTTTTAGCATCTGCAACAAATGTTGATTTTGCAATAGCAGAATTGATTAGCAGTTTGCTCAAAGTTCCAACTTGCACTTAGTTGAGCTAATCATGGCCGAATTTTTCCCAGAAATCAGAACAACTGCTTCTTTTCTTAAATGAGAACTTAATTAATCACCTATTCCATACATACACTATAGTACCAAAAAGCTACGTACAGCTCAATTTGTGCTCTTTAAGCGTTACTTTTACTCAAAACATTTGCTTTGCGCTAAATCAAGAACTGCGTGAAATTTTGAAGTTTTAAACGAGATTTCATTCCAATTCTATCCGCTATATTACACAGAAAAGAAGGTTGGGCTGCTTTAATCTTGTACTGTTTGTCACGCGGTTGCCATTCGAAATGTTCATTTTTCAAGGACAAAATCCAAAGCAACTCACCTTATAATCACGATCTAGTAAGCAGCATGCATACAAACGATATCAAAAAGGTAACAAGCTCCAGGCGTCACGAGCGAAAGCCTTGTATTTGAAGAAGTGGAACGAGATTTCTTGAAAAAAAAACAAAAAGTTTGTTCAGATAAACGATCATATATGTTTGGTGTGCAATACAATCAGATGGACGGAAATTGCTTGTTAAGTGTACAAACAAGCTAACCGCTGTTGTTTATTTGAAAATGTTGAAAAATTGCGAAGAAAAAATGCATTTCCTGGACATTATTTTTCATTAAGATAATGCTCCTGTGCATAAATCGAAGATCATCTGCAATTTTTCCAAGAAAACGAGTGGAAGCTACTGGAATGGCCAGAATACTGTCCAGATGTGAATCCTTTTGGAAAATAATGGGCGATTTTAAAGCAACGATTACGAAAACAGAGTTTTTTTTTGGAAAATTCAAAAGAAAAAGTGTATGAAATTTGGAATGAAAACGACGCAGACGTCATGAGAAACCTGTATGAAAACTATGCAAACCGTCTTCTAGACCTTTCCAAGCTAAAGGTGTAGTTTCGAGTTAATAGAGAAGAAATTTGAACTCAAAATGTTATATTATTTGATCTTTGTATTGCTTTTTAAAAAATCGTCAGGTTTACGTAGCTTTTTGGTACCATAGTGTATTTGTAGTAACATATTGTAAAAAATATTTCAGCGATAAATTTGCACGTACTTCACTTCATCAAATTTTATTGTGCTTTGTGGCGATTTTATAAAAATTTGATATATAGAATCTTTTCTTTCTTCCGTCGTGCAGAATTCAACAAAATCAGTTGAATTTTTTGCAGTTTTCTCTTCACAATTGCCACTGATCAACATAATTTACATACGCTAATCTAATTCATATACGCACAGCACACAAAATGTGAAACAAACTTATTATTTAAGGTTCCCCGGATGTCCGACGATTCGGACCCGTCAGTGATGAAGAGGCCAAGAGAATGGGGGGCTACAGCGCCTTCGAGAAGCGAATGGGGGGCTACGGAGGTCTGGGTCTGAAGAAACGAATGGGGGGATACTCCAACTTTGAGAAGCGAATGACTGGATTTGGAGGAATGGCGAAGCGCATGGGAGGATACTCGATCCTGAAGCGAATGGCCGGATACCAGATCTAGGCTGGAACAACAACCTCGACATTAATCGAGAAGCTCAAAATATCAATTAACAGACCTAAATTCTCAACTCAAAATATATCACTCAATCAAATCAAAATGTTACACAAATGTGGAATCATCAAAATATTTGTAATCGTTCTTTCAAAGCAAGTTTGAATTCTCTGATGCAAACAGCAATCTTTCAATTCACCATTTCATTCATTCTTTTCCACATTTCAGGAACAAATTGTTTTAATTATCAAACAAACATCTCTGCTGGTAAAATTTAAAATTTCAAAAGAATGGCACAGATCAAACACAGAAAATCTCAAATAAAAGCTGTATTAGAAAATAAGAGAGTAGAAAGACATATTAATTCTTTAGATATGATAAGAACAAGGATGCCCGGTAATGTGCGTTTGCATATAATGTCCCGACACGACAACCTTCAGCTTCAAAATTTTACTCAAAGTGCCTAGAAGATTAATTTTAGAGGCTAACGAAAAAAGTTGTGATGGTTTCAAAGAAACATCAAGAAACTTAAAAGTTTTATTAAAGTTTCAAAGAACGGAAGTAGAAATTCAATTTCAGTTCATGGAAAAAATGAACAAAAATAGCAAACAGGAAGCTCGTGACAAAAATGTTCTACCATGAAAGATATTAATCACCATTACGAACCTGTAAATGTAAAAAATGAGATTATGAAAAATAACTTTTCCAATTTCAGTACACTTGAGCAGTCAATTTATTTTCAGCACATAGGAACAAAACATGAATAATTCCACAAGTTTACGCTACGTCAGAAAAATCAGTGAGCAACGCAAAAATGGAAACGATTAAAAGCAAAAAGAAAACATTAACCGACTAACGTCGAATGAATTGCTCTCAAACGACAGACGGGGACAATGTAATGTAGCTTAAAAATGTTTTATGGGTTAAGAAAAACTGACCCCATAGGGGTTCGAACCCCGGCCAACCAGGTTGAAAATCTGCCATTTTACCCTCTCCGCTACTATAGCTATGATTTCCTTTCACTCACAATCAGTTATAGCAACAAGCTTTATTTTAGAACAACTTATATCACTTAAAAATTCACGAGCTGAAGTGTAAAAAAGTCACTCAAGAAGTCGAAAAATATGCAAAATTTTGCAAAATAGACACACTTTTACAATAACTGTTCAATTCTCACATTTTCTCGCATGGAAACGTTTTCGCCATGAATTTTAGTTCCAGCCGACGGAACATATTTACTTGTTCAACTAAATTTGCTCATCTCTTAGAGGTGCCGATTCCACCCTGGTAACGTAAAATTATGACTCTGCTCCGAACGACTTTTGGCTTCAGCAACGACTCATTTACTCAAGCTAGATTTCATGTTCCAATTCTCAATATATTCACAAATGTTTGAACACCAGAGCAGTGTTGAAAGAGTCTGGAGAAGCAAAAAACATGAAACTCAAAAAAAGAAAATTGAATGGATTGGATCGCCCAGCTTCCCATTAATCGAAATTGCACGACTAAATGAACCCCTATTCGCAGTGATCGCGACGTCATATTGTCGTTAAAAAATCATGACAATGACAAAAAAGCCAAAAAGCGCGCAATTGCAGCTATTAACAAGGAGAGGTCTTTTTGAGGGCAATATGCACCACGCGTGACCAAAATATGATTCCGAAAAATGAAGTCTCGCGCACTATTCAGCCAAGAAGTCTCATCAATAACAAAAAACGGATTTGAAGTGCACGTGACGTCTCAGGTTGCACAAAAAAACTAATGATGATTTTTTGTAACAAGACCAATAAAAGGCCCGCTTATCCACTAATATGACTGCAAGGAACAATCCAAGGAAGCTATAATAGAAAAATCAGGAAATCTCAATAACGCGAACTGAACCATTTGTTTCTCTTCCTCATCAACGGCAAGTGTTGAAGCATCTGCAATTTTGCGCTGCCCAATTTTCAACCGAGAACTAAGACTTGAAATTTTTCAAAAAGCGGAATATATTTTTTTAAAAAATTTACGACCCAGAAGCTTTTAGTGCACCAAACGCCTTGGTAGCTTTGTTGATTCTGATATTCACTTCATCTGTATTTGACAACGTGTTTAAGCGGCTATTCAGCTGCTTTTCCAGCTGAATTGCAAGATTACCCCAATCTCTAAATGACTTTTCGAAGTCACTTCACGTACTTCAAAACTAATTCTCATCCACGTTTTAACAATTTACTCGCAAAGAGACACTCAGCTGAACTTAACTCATTGAATTAACCCGAGGAAAAATCAGAGCGCCTTCCGAAAACAGGTAGACGGGTTGAATTCTCAAAATCATTAGCTGATTTATTGATGCCTAATTTAAGAGCTGATAATTGTACTCTCAGCTAACGTAATTTTGCTATTTCATCACACACGATTCACATATACGAAATTTACGACCTAACACCGTCTTTCTAGAACCTGACCTTGATTAAATTCTTTGCATTGACTTTTCCCCAAGCCATTAGTTCACTAAATGCTTTGGTAGCTTGGTCTATTGATTTTTTAGAAAAAACAAGACCAATTAAGGGCCCGCTCATCTACTAATAAGCCTGAAACGAACAAACGACGGAAGCTATAATAGAAAAATGAAAAAATCCCTAACGCGAACTGAACCATTTGTTTCTCTTCCTCATCAACGGCAAGTGCCGAAGCATCTGAAATTTTGTGCTGCCCAAATGCTTGTCAACCGCGAACTAGGACTTTAAACTTTTCAAAAAGCGGAATATATTTTTAAAAAAGTTTACGACCCAGAAGCTTTTAGTGCACCAAACGCCTTGGTAGCTTTGTTGATTCTGATATTCACTTCATCTGTACTTGACAACGTGTTTAAGCGGCTATTCGACTGCTTATACAGCTGAATTGCAAGATTACCCCAATCTCTAAATGACTTTTCGAAGTCACTTCACGTACTTCAAAACTAATTCTCATCCACGTTTTAACAATTTACTCGCAAAGAGACACTCAGCTGAACTTAACTCATTGAATTAACCCGAGGAAAAATCAGAGCGCCTTCCGAAAACAGGTAGACGGGTTGAATTCTCAAAATCATTAGCTGATTTTTTGATGCCTAATTTAAGAGCTGATAATTGTACTCTCAGCTAACGTAATTTTGCTATTTCATCGCACACGTTTCACACATACAAAAGCTACGACCAAAAACCTTTTTCTAGAACCTGACCTGGAGTATACTCTTAGTATTTCGACTATTCCAGAAGCCATTAGTGCACGAAACGCTTTGGTAGGTTTGTTTATTCTGATATATTTTAAAAAACAAGACCAATAAATGGCCCGCTCAGCTATTAAAATGACTGAAACGAACAAACGACGGAACCTATAATAGAAAAACTAGGAAACCTCAATAACACGAACTGAACCATTTCAGTGAAATCAGTGAACCATCTCTTCCTCATCAACGGCAAGTGATGATCCATCTGCAATTTTGCGATCCTAAGTGCTTTTCAAACGCGACTTGAATTTTTTCAAAAAGCGGAATATATTTTCTTAAAAGAGTTAATGACGTCTGCATTGATGTCTTCTCTTCACGAGGACCCTCCGGGCCCTATAACATTAGCACAAGATAGGTCTGATTTAGAAGTGCTCCCGAAAACAGGTAGACAGGTTGAAATTACAAGATCAGTAGCTGATTTATTGATACCTTATTTGGATCTGTTGTTTTACGACCCATCAGATACAAATTATGTTGTAACATAGCACGTTACTATGCAAAAAAGCACGTGGGCCTGGGGGCGTAAAATATATAAGCCCAATAAGCTTGGGGGGGCAAAAAAAGATCCCCATATTTGACAACTCATTTGTATCCCTAGCTGCAGCATTTTTGTACTTCATCAGCTACGTCTCACGCGCATACAAAAGCTACGACCCAGAAGCTTTTAGTGCAACAAACGCTATGATAGCTTTGTTTATTCTGATATTCACTTATTTGACAACGTGATCCAGCTGAATTGCATGATGACCCCAATCTCTAATTGAGTTTTCAGAAGTCACTTCATGTACTTCAAAACTAATTCTAATCCATATTAACAACTACTCGCAAAGAGACACTCAGCTGACATTATCTCAATGACTTAACGGGAGGAAAAACCACAAGTGCTTGCGAAAACAGGTTGAACTTTCAAAATCAATAGCTGATTTACTGATGCCTTATTTAAGAGCTGATAATTGTACTCTCAGCTAACGTAATTTTGCTATTTCATCACACACGATTCACATATACGAAATTTACGACCTAACACCGTCTTTCTAGAACCTGACCTTGATTAAATTCTTTGCATTGACTTTTCCCCAAGCCATTAGTTCACTAAATGCTTTGGTAGCTTGGTCTATTGATTTTTTAGAAAAAACGAGACCAATTAAGGGCCCGCTCATCTACTAATAAGCCTGAAACGAACAAACGACGGAAGCTATAATAGAAAAATGAAAAAATCCCTAACGCGAACTGAACCATTTGTTTCTCTTCCTCATCAACGGCAAGTGCCGAAGTATCTGAAATTTTGTGCTGCCCAAATGCTTGTCAACCGCGAACTAGGACTTTAAACTTTTCAAAAAGCGGAATATATTTTTAAAAAAGTTTACGACCCAGAAGCTTTTAGTGCACCAAACGCCTTGGTAGCTTTGTTGATTCTGATATTCACTTCATCTGTATTTGACAACGTGTTTAAGCAGCTATTCGACTGCTTATACAGCTGAATTGCAAGATTACCCCAATCTCTAAATGAGTTTTCGAAGTCATTTCACGTACTTCAATACTAATTCTCAGCCACGTTTTAACAATTTACTCGCACTCAGCTGAACTTATCTCATTGAATTAACCCGAGGAAAAATCAGAAGTGATTTCGAAAACAGGTAGACAGGTTGAATTTTCAAAATCAGTAGCTGATTTATGAATGCCTCAATTCAGAGCTGATAATTGTACTCTCAGCTACCGTAATTTTGGTTTTTCATCACACACTTTTCACACACATACCAAAGCTGCGACCTAACACCCTCTTTCTAGAACCTAACCTTGATTAAACTCTTTGTATTGCGACTTTTCCAGAAGCCATTAGTGCACCAAACGCTTTGGTAGCTTTGTTTATTCTGATATTTTTTAAAAAAAACAAGACCAATAAATGGGCCGCTCATCTACTAACATGACCGAATCTTACAAATAACGGAAGCTATAAAAGAAAACTTAATTTCATTAACGCGAACTGAACCATTTGTTTCTCTTCCTCATCAACGGCAAGTGATGGTGCATCTGCAATTTTGCGATGCCCAAGTGCTTTTCAACCGCGAATTTTTTCAAAAAGCGGAATATACTTTAAAAAATTATGACGTCTGCATTGATGTCTTCTCATCATGCGGACCGCTCCAAGCCCTATAACATTAGCACAAGATAGGTGTGATTTAGAAGTGCTCTCAAAAACAGGTCGACAGGTTGAATTTACAAAATCATTAGCTGATTTATTGATACCTTATTTGGATCTGTTGTTTTACGCCCCCAGCTACAAATTTTGTTGTTATATAGCACGTTACTATGTAAAAAAGCACGTGGGCCTGGGTGCGTAAAAGATATAAGCCCAATAACCTTGGGGGGCAAAACAAAAGATCCCCTTAGTTGTATCCTCAGCTGTAGTTATTTCTACTTCATCAGCCACGTCTCACGCGCATACACAAGCTACGACCCAGCTTTTAGTGCACCAAACGCTTTGTTAGCTTTGTTTATTCTGATATTCACTTATTTGACAACGTGTTCCAGTTGAATTGCATGATGACCCCAATCTCTAATTGAGTTTTCAGAAGTCACTTCATGTACTTCAAAACTAATTCTAATCCATATTAACAATTCCTCGCAAAGAGACACTCGGCTGACATTATCTCATTGACTTAGCGGGAGGGAAAACCAGAAGTGCTTGCGAAAACAAGTTGAACATTCAGAATTAATAGCTGATTTATTGATGCCTTATTTAAGAGCTGATAACTGTACTCTCAGCTACCGTAATTTTGCTATTCATCGCTCACGATTCAAAGACATACCAAATCTACGACCTAACACCGTCTCACTAAAACCTGACCTTGATTAAATTCTTTGTATTGACTTTTCCAGAAGCCATTAATTCACCAAACGCTTTGGTAGCTTTGTTTATTGATTTTTTGACCGATGAATGGCGCGCTCATCTACTAATAAGCCTGAAACGAACAACGACGGAAGCTATAAAAGAACAATTAGGACATCTCAAAAACGTGAACTGAACCATTTGTTTCTCTTCCTCATCAATCTCGAGTGTTGAAGCATCTGCAATTTTGCGCTGCCCAATTGTCATCCGCGAACTAAGACTTGAAATTTTTCAAAAAGCGCAATATATCTAAAATAGTTTGGTACGCTTTGGTAGCTTTGTTTATTCTGATATTCACTTCATCTGTATTTGACAACGTGTTAAAGCGGCTATTCAGCTGATTTTCCAGCTTAATTGCAAGATTACCCCAATCTCATGTACCTTCATCACACTTCACGTACTTCAAAACTAATTCTCATCCACGTTTCAACAATTTACTCGCAAAGAGACACTCAGCTGAACTTATCTCATTCAATTAACCCGAGGAAAAATCAGAAGTGCTTCCGAAAACAGGTAGACAGGTTGAATTTTCAAAATCAGCTGATTTATCGGTGCCTTATTTGAAAGCTGATAATTGTACTCTCCGCTACCGTAATTTTGCTATTTCATCATACATGTTTCACACACATACAACAGCTGCGACCTAACACTCTCTTTGCAGAACCTAACCTTGATTAAACTCTTTGCATTTCGACTTTTCCAGAAGCCATTAGTGCAACAAACGCTTTGGTAGCTTCGTTTATTCTGATATATTTTTTAAAAAAACAAAAGGCCCGCAAATAAATGGCCCGCTCATTTACAATGACTGAAACGAACAAACGACGGAAGCTATAATAAAAAATAAGGAAATCTCAATAACGCGAACTTAACCATTTGTTTCTCTTCGTCATCAACGGCAAGTGATGATGCATCTAAAACTTTGCGATGCCCAAGTGCTTTTCAACCGCGAACTGCGACTTAAATTTTTTCAAAAAGCGGAATATTTTCTTGAAATAGTTTATGACGTCTGCATTGATGTCTTCTCTTCACGCGGACCGCTCTAAGCCCTATCACATTAGCACGAGATAGGTGTGATCTAGAGGTGCTCCCGAAAACAGTTAGACCGGTTGAATTTACAAAATCAGTAGCTGATTTATTGATACCTTATTTGGATCTGTTGTTTTACGCCCCCAGATACAAATTATGTTGTAATATAGCACGTTACTATTTAAAAAAAAGCACGTGGGCCTGGGGGCGTAAAAGATATAAGCCCAATAACCTCGGGGGGGCAAAACAAAAGATCCCCTTATTTGTATCCTCAGCTGCAGTAATTTATACTTTATAAGCTACGTCTCACGCGCATACAAAAGCTACGTCCCAGAAACTTTTAGTGTACCAAACGCTTTGTTAGCTTTGTTTATTCTGATATTCACTTATTTGACAACGTGATCCAGCTGAATTGCATGATGACCCCAATCTCTAATTGAGTTTTCAGAAGTCACTTCATGTACTTCAAAACTAATTCTAATCCATATTAACAACTACTCGCAAAGAGACACTCAGCTGACATTATCTCAATGACTTAACGGGAGGAAAAACCACAAGTGCTTGCGAAAACAGGTTGAACTTTCAAAATCAATAGCTGATTTACTGATGCCTTATTTAAGAGCTGATAATTGTACTCTCAGCTAACGTAATTTTGCTATTCATCGCTCACGATTCAAAGACATACCAAATCTACGACCTAACACCGTCTCACTAAAACCTGACCTTGATTAAATTCTTTGTATTGACTTTTCCAGAAGCCATTAATCCACCAAACGCTTTTACCCCATTTATTGACTAATAAATTGCCCACTCATCTACCAATAAGCCTGAAACGAACAAACGACGGAAGCTATAATAGAACAATTAGGACATCTCAATAACGCGAACTGGACCATTTGTTTCTCTTCCTCATCAACCTTGAGTGTTGAAGCATCTGCAAAATTGCGCTGCCCAATTTTCAACCGAGAACTAAGAATTAAAATTTTTCGAAAAACGGAATTTATCTAAAACAGTTAACGACCCAAAATCCTTTAGTGCACGAACCGCTTTGGTTACTCTCATATTCACTTCATCTGTAGCACTGCAGTCCCATGTCAATAAAGGTAACTGAAGTCTCTGCTGTTGAACCTTAACATTCAATCGGTAACGCAATTCATATCCATTGCCTTGCACCTTCCATGGTTTGGTGAAAGTTTTAAAAAAGCGCTCTATCAAAACGGACTGCTTTATTCAATGACTGCAATTCTGCAATTCGGCAAAGGCAAGATCTGATACATTGTAACTTTTGTCTACCAATCGTTTCCATCTGGAGGTCATTATTTTGTCTATTGGGGTGCCGGACACTGCGTTTGACTTCGTATTGACTTTTCCAGAAGCCATTAATCCACCAAACGCTTTTACCCCATTTATTGACTAATAAATTGCCCACTCATCTACCAATAAGCCTGAAACGAACAAACGACGGAAGCTATAATAGAACAATTAGGACATCTCAATAACGCGAACTGGACCATTTGTTTCTCTTCCTCATCAACCTCGAGTGTTGAAGCATCTGCAATTTTAAGCTGCCCAATTTTCAACCGAGAACCAAGACTTGAAATATTTCAAAAAGCGGAATTTATCTAAAATAGTTTACAACCCAAAAGCTTTTAGTGCTTTAAACGCTTTGGTAGCTTTGATTATTCTGATATTCACTTCATCTGTAGCAGTGCAGCCCCATGTCAATAAGGGTAACTGAAGGTTTAAACGTACTAGATCTCTGCTGTCGAATCTTAACATTCAATCGGTATCGCAAATCATATCCATTGCCTTGCACCTTCCATGGTTTGGTGAAAGTTTTAAAAAAGCGCTCTATCAAAACGGACTGCTTTTTTGAATGACTGCAATTCGGCAAAAGCAAGATCTGCTACATTGTAACTTTTGTCTACTAATCTTTTCCATCTGAAGGTCATTATTTTGTCTATTGGCGTGCCGAATATATTAAGTCACTGCGTTTGCTTTGAAAGGAGCCGCTAATTTCCCCTCAACTGGAACTCTGTTTATCGTATAAGTGTCCTCTCAGACTCTATTAACGCTTGATTGTAGTCTCTTGCAGGTTTCAGTTCAAAAGGACGTTAGACTCAAGCTGTCGAAAGGTGCGCTGAAATGAGATTAGGATAAAGTTTGAGAGCAGTCATTCATACATTTGATTTCAAGGAGCATTATTTGCAGCCAATTATTCACAAATAAAGCCATGGAGACAGGGGATTCGAAAACATTAGAGGTTGTAGCCCAGTTGTACATTCGAGTCTTTAAATTCATTAATTTCTTCCTTCCAACATTCTATGAATAGGTTGCAGTTATTATGCCGATGGAGTAAAATTGTTCCGTCAGTTACCGTAATTTTGCTATTTCATCACCCACGTTTGGCACAAATACAAAAGCTACGACTTAACACTTTTTCTAGACTGACCTTTATTAAATTCTTTGTATTTCGACTTTTCTAAACGCTTTGGTAATTTGTTTATACTGATATATTTCTTTAAAAAACAAGACAAATAAATGGCCCGCTCATCTACTAAAATGACTGAAACGAACAAACGACGGAAGCTATGATAAATAAATTAGGACATCTCAATAACGCGAACTGAACCATTTGTTTCTCTTCCTCATCAACCTTGAGTGTTGAAGCATCTGCAAAATTGCGCTACCCAATTTTCAACCGAGAACTAAGAATTAAAATTTTTCGAAAAACGGAATTTATCTAAAACAGTTAACGACCCAAAATCCTTTAGTGCACGAACCGCTTTGGTTACTCTCATATTCACTTCATCTGTAGCACTGCAGTCCCATGTCAATAAAGGTAACTGAAGTCTCTGCTGTTGAACCTTAACATTCAATCGGTAACGCAATTCATATCCATTGCCTTGCACCTTCCATGGTTTGGTGAAAGTTTTAAAAAAGCGCTCTATCAAAACGGACTGCTTTATTCAATGACTGCAATTCTGCAATTCGGCAAAGGCAAGATCTGATACATTGTAACTTTTGTCTACCAATCGTTTCCATCTGGAGGTCATTATTTTGTCTATTGGGGTGCCGGACACTGCGTTTGCTTTGAAAGGAGCCCCTAATTTCCCCTGAACTGGAACTCTATTTCTCGTATCTGAGTCCTCTCAGACTCTATTAACGTTTGATTGTAGTCTCTTTCGGGTTTAAGTTCACAAGGACGTTAGACTCAAGCTGTCGAAAGATGCGCTGAAATGAGGTTAGGATGAAGTTTTAGAGCAGTCATTCATGCATTTGATTTCATGGAGCATTATTTGCCGCCAATTATTCACACAGAAAGCCATGGAGAAAGGGAATGCAAAAAGTTTAGAGGTTGTAACCCAGTTGGACATTCGAGTCATAAATTCATTAATTTCTGCCTTCAAACATTCTATGAATAGGTTGCAGTTATCATGCCGATGGAGTAAAATTGTTCCCTCAGTTACCGTAATTTTGCTATTTCATCACCAACGTTTGGCACAAATACAAAAGCTACGACCTAACACACTCTTTCTAGACTGACCTTTATTAAATTCCTTGTATTTCGACTTTTCCAGAAAAGCCATTAGTGCACCAAACGCTTTGGTAGCTTTGTTTACTCTGATATTCACTCAACCTGTAACACTGCCGTCTCATGTCAATAAACGTAACTGAAGGCTTGAACGTACTGGATCTCTTTTCTGTTGAGCCTTAACATTAAATCGGTAACGCAATTCACATCCATTGCCTTGCACATTCCATGGTTTGGTGGAAGTATTAAAGAAGCGCTCTATCAGAACGGACTGCTTTTTTCAATGAATGCAATTCTGCAATTCGGCAAATGCAAGATCTGCTACATTGTAACTTTTGTCTACCAATCTTTTCCATCTGGAGGTCATTATTTTGTCTATTGCCGTGCCGAATATATTAAGACACTGAGTTTACTTTGAAAGGAGGCGCTATTTTCCCCTCAACTGGAACTCTGTTTATCCTATCTGTGTCCACTCAGACTCTATTAACGTTTGATTGTAGTCTCTTGCGGGTTTAAGTTCACAAGGACGTTAGACTCAAGCTGTCAACAGATGCGCTGAAATGAGGTTAGGATGAAGTTTTAGAGCAGTCATTCATGCATTTGATTTCATGGAGCAATATTTGCCGCCAATTATTCACACAGAAAGCCATGGAGAAAGGGAATGCGAAAACTTTAGAGGTTGTAACCCAGTTGGACATTCGAGTCATAAATTCATTAATTTCTGCCTTCAAACATTCTATGAATAGGTTGCAGTGATTATGCCGATGGAGTAAAATTGTTCCCTTAGTTACCGTAATTTTGCTATTTCATCACCAACGTTTGGCACAAATACCAAAGCTACGACCTAACACACTCTTTCTAGACTGACCTTTATTTAATTCCTTGTATTTCGACTTTTCCAGAAAAGCCATTAGTGCACCAAACTCTTTGGTAGCTTTGTTTACTCTGATATTCACTCAACCTGTAACACTGCCGTCTCATGTCAATAAACGTAACTGAAGGCTTGAACGTACTGGATCTCTTTTCTGTTGAGCCTTAACATTCAATCGGTAACGCAATTCACATCCATTGCCTTGCACATTACATGGTTTGGTGGAAGTATTAAAGAAGCGCTCTATCAGAACGGGCTGCTTTTTTAATGACTGCAATTCGGCAAAGGCAAGATCTGCTAAATTGTAACTTTTGTCTACCAATCGTTTCCATCTGGAGGTTATTATTTTGTCTATTGTCGTGCCGGACACTGCGTTTGCTTTGAAAGGAGCCGCTAATTTCCCCTGAACTGGAACTCTATTTCTCGTATCTGAGTCCTCTCAGACTCTATTAACGTTTGATTGTAGTCTCTTGCGGGTTTAAGTTCACAAGGACGTTAGACTCAAGCTGTCAAAAGATGCGCTGAAATGAGATTAGGATGAAGTTTTAGAGCAGTCATTTATACATTTGATTTCATGCAGCATTATTTGCCGCCAATTATTCACACAGAAAGCCATGGAGACAGGGAATGCGAAAACTTTAGAGGTTGTAACCCAGTTGGACATTCGAGTCATCAATTCATTAATTTCTGCCTTCAAACATTCTATGAATAGGTTGCAGTTATTAAGCCGATGGAACAAAATTGTTCCGTCAGTTACCGTAATTTTGCTACTTCATCACCCACGTTTGGCACAAATACAAAAGCTACGACCTAACACTCTTTCCAGACTGACCTTTATTAAATTCCTTGTATTTCGACTTTTCCAGAAGCCATTAGTGCACCAAACGCTTTGGTAGATTTGTTTATACTGATATATTTTTTAAAAAACAAGACAAATAAATGGCCCGCTCATCTACTAAAATGACTGAAACGAACAAACGACGGAAGCTATGATAAAAAAAATTAGGAAATCTCAATAACGCGAACTGAACCATTTGTTTCTCTTCCTTATCAACGTCAAGTGATGATGCATCTGCAATTTTGCGATGTCTAAGTGCTTTTCAACCGCAAACTGCGACTTGAAGTTTTTCAAAAGGCGGAAGATATTTTCTTAAAATAGTTTATGACGTCTGCATTGATGTCTTCTCTTCATGCGGACCGCTCTAAGCCCTGCCACATGAAAGTGCTCCCGAAAACAGGTAGACCGGTTGAATTTACAAAATCAGTAGCTGATTTATTGATACCTTATTTGGATCTGTTGTTTAACGCCCCAGGTACAAATTATATTGTTATATAGCACGTTACTATGCCTTACAAGATCTTCCACATTGTAAATTTCTTCCACCAATCGTTTCCATCTGGAGGTCATTATTTTGTCTATTGGCGTGCCAAATATATTAAGACACTGAGTTTACTTCGAAAAGAGGCGCCAATTTCCACTCAACTTGAACTCTTTATTATCGTATCTGTGTCCTCTAAGACTCTAATAACATTTGATTTTAGTCTCTTGCGGGTTTCAGTTCACAAGGACGTTAGACTCAAGCTGTCAAAAGGTGCACTGAAATGAGATTAGATTGAAGTTTGAGAGCAGTCATTCATACATTTGACTTAATGGAGCATTATTTGCAGCCTATTATTCACACAGAAAGCCATGGAGACAGGGGATCCGAAAGTTTTAGAAGTGGTAACCCAGTTGGACATTCGAGTCTCAAATTCATTAATTGCTGCCTTCAAACATTCTATGAAGAGGTTGCAGTTAAAGGGCCGATAGAGTAAAATTGTTCCCATTGCTCCTATTTTATCACCCACGTTTCACACACATACAAATACTACGACCTAACAACCTTTTTCTAGAAACTGAACATTATTAAATTCTTTATCTCGAATTTTTCACAAGACATAAGTGCACCACAGGCTCTGTAACACTGCCGTCTCGTGTCAATAAAGGTACTTGAAGGCTGAAACGAAGTGGATCTCTTTGCTGCTGAGCTTTAGCGTTCAATCAGTATCGCAATTCACATCCGTTGCTTTACATGTTCCATGGTTTGGTCGAAGATTGAAAGAAGCCTTTTTATCAAAAAGGACAGCTTTTATCAATGAATGCTAATCTTTAAAGTTATGTTGTCGGCAAAGGCAAGGTCTGTTGCATTGTTCATTTTGTCCACATCTCGTTTTCATCTGAAGGCCATTTTTTTTCTATTGGTGTACAGAATAGATTATGACACTGCGTTTACTTTGAAAGCAACCGTTAATTTTCTTGACTATTTATCTGTATACATTTCCTCCAAGATTCTGTGAACGTTTGACTGTAGTCTCATTCGGGTTTCAGTCCACAAATACGTTCGACACAAGTTGTCAAAAGGTGAGCTGATATGGGATTAGGTGCAAGTTTGAAAGCAGTCTCCTTTACATTTTTACTTCATGGAGCATTATGTGCAGCCAATTATTCATACAGAAAGCCACGGAGACAGGGGATTCGAAAGCTTTAGAGGATGTAACCCATTCAAACATTGGAGTCTTAAATTCATTAACTGCTGCCTTCCAACATTCAATGAATAGGTTGGACGTATTTGGTTATTCTGATATTCACTTCATCTGTAGCACTGCAGTCTCATGTCACTAAGGGTAACTGAAGGTTTAAACGTACTGGATCTCTTTGCTGTTGAGCCTTAACATTCAATCAGTAGCGCAATTCATATCCATTTCCTTGCACCTTCCATGGTTTGGTGAAAGTTTTAAAAAAGCGCTCTATCAAAACGGACTGCTTTTTTCAATGACTGCAATTCGGCAAATGCAAGATCTGCTACATTGTAACTTTTGTCTACCGATCTTTTCCATCTGGAGGTCATTATTTTGTCTATTGCCGAGCCGAATATATTAAGACACTGCGTTCGCTTTGAAAGGAGCCGCTAATTTCCCCTCAACTGGAACTCTGTTTATCCTATCTGTGTCCTCTAAGACTCTATTAACGTTTGATTGTAGTCTCTTGCAGGTTTCAGTTCACAAGGACGTTAGATTCAAGCTGTCGAAAGGTGCGCTGAAATGAGATTAGGATAAAGTTTGAGAGCAGTCATTCATACATTTGATTTCATGGAGCATTATTTGCAGCCAATTATTCACACAGAAAGCCATGGAGACAGGGGATTCGAAAACTTTAGAGGTTGTAACCCAGTTGGCCATTCGAGTCTTTAAATTCATTAATTTCTTCCTTCCAATATTCTATGAATAGGTTGCAGTTATTATGCCGATGGAGTAAAATTGTTCCGTCAGTTACCGTAACTCTGCTATTTCATCACCCAAGTTTGGCACAAATACAAAAGCTACGACCTAACACATTCTTTCTAGACTGACCTTTATTAAATTCTTTGTATTTCGACTTTTCCAGAAGCCATTAGTGCAACAAACGCTGTGGTAGATTTGATTATTCTGATATTCACTTCATCTGTAGCACTGCAGTCCCATGTCAATAAGGGTAACTGAAGGTTTAAACATACTGGATCTCTTTGCTGTTGAGCCTTAACATTCAATCGGTACCGCAATTCATATCCATTGCCTTGCACCTTCCATGGTTTGGTGAAAGTTTTAAAAAAGCGCTCTATCAAAACGGTCATTATTTTGTCTATTGGCGTGCCGAATATATTAAGACACTGAGTTTACTTTGAAAGGAGGCGCTATTTTTCCCTCAACTGGAACTCTGTTTATCCTATCTGTGTCCTCTCAGACTCTATTAACGTTTGATTGTAGTCTCTTGCAGGTTTCAGTTCACAAGGACGTTAGACTCAAGCTGTCGAAAGGTGCGCTGAAATGAGATTAGGATAAAGTTTGAGAGCAGTCTCCCTTACATTTTTACTTCATGGAGCATTATGTGCAGCCAATTATTCATACAGAAAGCCACGGAGACAGGGGATTTGAAAGCTTTAGAGGATGTAACCCATTCAAACATTGGAGTCTTAAATTCATTAACTGCTGCCTTCCAACATTCTATGAATAGGTTGGACGTATTTGGTTATTCTGATATTCACTTCATCTGTAGCACTGCAGTCTCATGTCAATAAGGGTAACTGAAGGTTTAAACATACTGGATCTCTTTGCTGTTGAGCCTTAACATTCAATCGGTAACGCAATTCATATCCATTGCCTTGCACCTTCCATGGTTTGGTGAAAGTTTTAAAAAAGCGCTCTATCAAAACGGTCATTATTTTGTCTACTGCCGTGCCGACTATATTAAGACACTGAGTTTACTTCGAAAAGAGGCGCCAATTTCCACTCAACTTGAACTCTTTATTATCGTATCTGTGTCCTCTAAGACTCTATTAACATTTGATTTTAATCTCTTGCGGGTTTCAGTTCACAAGGACGTTAGACTCAAGCTGTCAAAAGGTGCGCTGAATTGAGATTAGATTGAAGTTTGAGAGCAGTCATTCATACATTTGACTTAATGGAGCATTATTTGCAGCCTATTATTCACACAGAAAGCCATGGAGACAGGGGATCCGAAAGTTTTAGAAGTGGTAACCCAGTTGGACATTCGAGTCTCAAATTCATTAATTGCTGCCTTCAAACATTCTATGAAGAGGTTGCAGTTAAAGGGCCGATAGAGTAAAATTGTTCCCATTGCTCCTATTTTATCACCCACGTTTCACACACATACAAATACTACGACCTAACAACCTTTTTCTAGAAACTGAACATTATTAAATTCTTTATCTCGAATTTTTCACAAGACATAAGTGCACCACAGGCTCTGTAACACTGCCGTCTCGTGTCAATAAAGGTACTTGAAGGCTGAAACGAAGTGGATCTCTTTGCTGCTGAGCTTTAGCGTTCAATCAGTATCGCAATTCACATCCGTTGCTTTAAATGTTCCATGGTTTGGTCGAAGATTGAAAGAAGCCTTTTATCAAAAAGGACAGCTTTTATCAATGAATGCTAATCTTTAAAGTTCTGTTGTCGGCAAAGGCAAGGTCTGTTGCATTGTTCATTTTGTCCACATCTCGTTTTCATCTGAAGGCCATTTTTTTCTATTGGTGTACAGAATAGATTATGACTGCGTTTACTTTGAAAGCAACCGTTAATTTTCTTGACTATTTATCTGTATACATTTCCTCCAAGATTCTTTGAACGTTTGACTGTAGTCTCATTCGGGTTTCAGTCCACAAATACGTTCGACACAAGTTGTCAAAAGGTGAGCTGATATGGGATTAGGTGCAAGTTTGAAAGCAGTCTCCCTTACATTTTTACTTCATGGAGCATTATGTGCAGCCAATTATTCATACAGAAAGCCACGGAGACAGGGGATTCGAAAGCTTTAGAGGATGTAACCCATTCAAACATTGGAGTCTTAAATTCATTAACTGCTGCCTTCCAACATTCAATGAATAGGTTGGACGTATTTGGTTATTCTGATATTCACTTCATCTGTAGCACTGCAGTCTCATGTCACTGAGGGTAACTGAAGGTTTAAACGTACTGGATCTCTTTGCTGTTGAGCCTTAACATTCAATCGGTAACGCAATTCATATCCATTGCCTTGCACCTTCCATGGTTTGGTGAAAGTTTTAAAAAAGCGCTCTATCAAAACGGTCATTATTTTGTCTATTGGCGTGCCGAATATATTAAGACACTGAGTTTACTTTGAAAGGAGGCGCTATTTTTCCCTCAACTGGAACTCTGTTTATCCTATCTGTGTCCTCTCAGACTCTATTAACGTTTGATTGTAGTCTCTTGCAGGTTTCAGTTCACAAGGACGTTAGACTCAAGCTGTCGAAAGGTGCGCTGAAATGAGATTAGGATAAAGTTTGAGAGCAGTCTCCCTTACATTTTTACTTCATGGAGCATTATGTGCAGCCAATTATTCATACAGAAAGCCACGGAGACAGGGGATTTGAAAGCTTTAGAGGATGTAACCCATTCAAACATTGGAGTCTTAAATTCATTAACTGCTGCCTTCCAACATTCTATGAATAGGTTGGACGTATTTGGTTATTCTGATATTCACTTCATCTGTAGCACTGCAGTCTCATGTCAATAAGGGTAACTGAAGGTTTAAACATACTGGATCTCTTTGCTGTTGAGCCTTAACATTCAATCGGTAACGCAATTCATATCCATTGCCTTGCACCTTTCATGGTTTGGTGAAAGTTTTAAAAGCGCTCTATCAAAACGGACTGCTTTTTTCAATGACAGCAATTCTGCAATTCGGCAAATGCAAGATCTGCTACATTGTAACTTTTGTCTACCAATCTTTTCCATCTGGAGGTCATTATTTTGTCTATTGCCGTGCCGAATATATTAAGACACTGAGTTTACTTTGAAAGGAGGCGCTATTTTCCCCTCAACTGGAACTCTGTTTATCCTATCTGTGTCCTCTCAGACTCTATTAACGTTTGATTGTAGTCTCTTGCAGGTTTCAGTTCACAAGGACGTTAGACTCAAGCTGTCGAAAGGTGCGCTGAAATGAGATTAGGATAAAGTTTGAGAGAAGTCATTCATACATTAGATTTCTTGGAGCATTATTTGCAGCCAATTATTCATACAGAAAGCCACGGAGACAGGAGATTCGAAAACTTTAGAGGTTGTAACCCAGTTGGACATTCGAGTCTTGAATTCATTAATTTCTTCCTTCCAACATTCTATGAATAGGTTGCAGTTATTAGGCCGATGGAGTGGAAAAGCAAGCAAAGAATATGATTAATAATTATCATTATTGGTTTAAGCACTATTTACATACTCAAAAGTGCTGTACAATAAACTTCTTAGAACAAAAAAGTTTTAAGCTTCTTTCTGAAGGCGTTTTCGTTTGGTAAAAGTTTTATTTTAAAAGGAAGTCGATTCCATTCGTGAGGGACTGCAAAACTGAATGATCTTTTTCCGAGAGCTGTCTTCAAAACATTACATCTGAGATATATGTATAAATTCTGGCCGTAGTCGAATGAATATCAAAGGGCATCAGATACACAACACCAGCCCGTCAACAAAGGTTATACCAGATTAAAAGAGAAAACAGAAAGCGAAAAACAAATTATAAGCACCAAGCTTCCTTCTACGGTTGCAAAACTTTTTCCAAATACTGTTGAAAATACAAAAAGAGCAGGCACATTATCATCAATTGGGGTAAAAACAATGATCGAGAGGAAACTTATTTCATAAATATAGCAGGTTGAGTAAACTTAGGATCAAATAAGTCAAACTTACAAAATAATCTCCACTTTGGCCAATGCATTGACCTTGACTAGGCGAACGTGACCTTATCGATGATTTCATCTCTAATAAATTAAAATGGTGTTTTAAAAAATCCTCTTTCAGACAAAAAGATCGCAATAAAATTTAAATTTTTACAATTTTAGCTTAAAACAAGTTGAAATTAGTTTATAAAGCAGCAAAGCATAATAGCAACTAAACTAAATTTCTAAAAGCATTGATAAAATTAATTTTTGACAGATTTTTTACAGTCTGTCATCACATGACCAACTGCAGCAGAAAAAGAGTAAAATGAACATTTACAATCATGACATTCAACGCAGATAGAATAAGTACTTCCAAGATGATTAGATGAAGTTAAATGTTGATACACTTCAAACAAGTTATGCAATTTTGACAGCGAAGGACAGGACAGGCAAACTAAGCAACATAAAAATGAATTCAGTTTGAGAGTACCGTTTTTGTACAATAACTTCTGTAATTTTGTTTCTTTTCGCAATTTCGATTCCTCGGTTCTGATGCAATCAAATTGATTCTTCGATTTATGGTGTTTTGATTTTGAAATAGAGAACAAACCTTCAAAGTTCTGAAAATGATGTAATTCATCGCACGAGAAACAACACGTCATTGGGGGTTTGAATGAAGATTGCCGCAAATGTTCTAAATCTAATACTGCATGTTGAACAAAATTGAACAAATCGGATGAAGCAGCGCTGCAAATCGTACAGAGAAACATTCCTCGAAATTTTCTAAGCGATTGCGGCAATAAATACAGACAACCTTGATCCCAAATTTTTTGAAGCTCGGGAGACAATCTCTTGTTGAAAATGCAGAGATCAAAATTGGAACTCAAATCTCTGCTCGCCATTACAATTAGTCTTGCCAATACAGATATAAATTCGATCTTCTTTGTTAGAGTGCAAGAAAACTGCACAATTGATTGCAAAGTAGGTTGAAGATTTGAATTTTCACCTCGAAGATTTAACAGTTCTTCACACAATGATTCAAAGTTTCCGCTCATTGAAAATGCCATTTTCCTCAGCTCCTTACGATGCTTTTCGCTGCTTCGGTGCTTGTTTATTAGGTCATCACCCGATAGCAATCGATTGTCGCACAGTAAGCAGGCAATTGACATTATCCCACTATTTTCCTGCTTTTCGCTATAACAATTTTGTTTATGCTCACTACTTTCGAAATGTTCAACAAAATTTCTTTCGTTATTAATGAGCGCTTTGCAAGCTAGGCACTGATATATGAAAAAATTACAATGTTTTTCAACAGAACTCATGTTTGTTGATGCAAAAATCTCTCGCGTGCCTTTGAAAGGCTGATTGAAAGCTGTCGCAGTTTTACAGACCGTTCCTAAGTTATCACGAATTTGGGTGATGCACTTATCAGGGCTCTGTATCTTATCAACCAGTATTCTTTTTTCATGGCACTGACCCTCTAAGAAAGCATCATCATCCCTCATAGCACGAGAACAGTCAATTTCAAGTCGACTTTTAACGTCTTTGTTTTCTTGATCGCTGTCTATTGAGTTGTTTACATTGTTGCCCTCTTTCTGGTGTTCTGATTGTTCGCTCTCTATCAGAATTTTGCGCTTGAGAGGATTAGCAAAATAAATATTAGTTTCGCTGTCTTGATAATTGGAACAGACAGAATTATGAGCGTGAAGTTCATAGTTACTGCTTATCAAAGTTGCATTGGGACTTAGTTTATCCACGTGAGAACTACTCGGACAAATTGCTTGCGCAATAAAGTTATGCTCCTTTTTCGATGCAGCACAGCAAGGGGGCGAATCAATTGTCAATAACTGCTGGCGAAATGAAGAGAGAATTCTATAAAATCGATCCGATAAAAACGTATTCTCTTTTAGTTTGAGTAGATGCTTCTCTGATTCAATGTGATCCTCATAAAACGCCTCCTTATCAAACTCGAGATCACAGGCAGCACAATACTCTGTCACAGCAATCATTGTTTTTACCATTCAATCAGTTTCATCTAAAAACAAAACTAATAGAAAAAGTTAGCTAGTTATTTATTTGATATTTTCTGCTTCTGCAACAGCAATCTCTTGAAATACACGATGAAAAACTGCTTGGAATTCCAAAGAAAAGGTTTCCACGCACTGGTATTTGAGTGTTGTTAATAGTACCTGCTTTAATTTGTAGTTTTTTTCGGAAATTTGACCAACTTTATATTGCAACGCAATAATTTGTAATCAATTTTTCCAAAAAAAACGCAGCGAGAGCGATGAGACCACAGTGCTGATTTTCAAATGCTCATAATCATTTCCTAATCATAAGTAAACTTCCGGCTTTAAGGATTGCTGGTTGCTTTATTCTATATGACGTGTCCAAATAACTTTTGATTAAACAATTTCTTCACACAATTTTTTTTACGATCCCCAGGTTTTGTGTGTTCTTTGGGGTCTGTGGCCAAACCGGAAGGAAACGACATCTAAACACCAGGTTGTACTGCTCCTACACATGCTT
>NC_134476.1:60585423-60645029 GCF_964194025.1 Convolutriloba macropyga | reverse complement strand
GTCCAATTTAGGCTAATTGAACACTTAACAGAACAGTGTTTTAAATTTCTCAACCAATCACATTCGTTGAAATTTCTACATTTTGGTACGTCTATTTGTTAAGACGTCACCATTTTTGCAGGTGATGAGAGAATTTGTTGCACAGATCCTGCCCTGGAATGCACAAGATTTAGTAATTGGCACATCCAGGACAAAATATATTGAAGGCAGCGCAGTTGGAGCAACCATCCACTCATATCGCGGAGCTAACCTAATCGACCTCTTCAATGTAGTAAACCAGCATCCTCCCCTCAATTTGAGATCAGTGTGCCTTGTCGCAGGATTCAATGATCACCACTACTCATGCTCTCACTTCATCGAATGCTACCGAGTTCTGTTGGATATCATATGTTATAAATTCCAACCGCGTATTGTGGTTTCACCTAAAATAATTGCCACTTCAAATAATAAACTTGTTAACAGGAAAATATATTTCATGAACTTGGCTCTGCATCGATTTCTTCATTTTTGTGCAGTTCCTTTGATCATTTCACCATATTTTTTCTTCAGCAGGTCTCCTTTTTGTTGAGATGGAATTCATTTCTCTTTCTACGGTAACCATTTGTTTACCTTGTATCTACATAATGTGATATCTTTTTGCAATGAATTTTATGCATAGTTATATTCATCTTTATCAATGATCTACACTCGGTAAACAGCCCCCTCTGACAATGTCAGATACTCAAACCCATTGCTCTAAATGTTCTATTCACCTCCGAGGTGGTGGAGTTTGGTACTACGGTTGCGGTGCATATATGCATATCAAATGCAGTGGTCTGTCAACTAAAAACGATCACCATCCAAACTTCATTTGCAAACACTGCAGTTAGACTGCAAAAATTGATTATCAAGAACGTGATCCAACACCCCCAATCGAGACACCCCCGGAACCAAGCTGTTACGCAGTAAATGAACGAATTTCATCCAATCAGAATCGAGTATTTCTAAACTTTAAAATAAGATTTAAATACGTTCTAATATACGTAGAAAGTTCCGAAAAAGTTCAATTAATCTAATTTTAAGTAAATATAACCACGATATGTACCAATTGAGGTGGTTTTCGGCTTAATATTTTTTAGGTTTTCTAGACAATTGCCGATTGAATACGAACTGATTTTACGTCAATAACATCAGACAAAAAACCAGTAAAAGAGCATCGAAAAAACCTTGCCGCCTAAGTTTCACTTGTGGCTTTGTACGTCTTAATGCTTACACGCTATACTTATACGTTGCTTTATCATTATAGATGAATTGAATTCTCGAACTACAGTTTTTACTGAGTTTTTATTGGTGCTGCAACCCGGGAGCGGCGAACAATTGATTCTTTTTCAGGAATCACCTTTCAGTTTAGTCTAATGGCGATCTTGTTATAACCAGTTTCGAGGATTACCAGAAGTTTTATCCTGTTCGAATTTTGACTTTTGTCGGGTATATTGAGCATTGCTTCTACTGCTTTCAGTTTGGTTGTTTTTCCCAAACTTATAATTTTATTCGACAGTACGAAAGCTGAATTGAACCATACATGGGATGATTTAAGCCTAGTGGAGGATTGTAGCTAGTGAGTTATCTGGATAGTGTGCTATTTGGATATGAGATTTGAAATTCGGTGGACGGAGTCTGAGGCACAAGATGTCACGGTGTCCCGAAAAGACTAGATCGCATTCCCCAGGTGAACGATCAGCATATTGCTAACACCAAAGGGCTCAGAAGTGGGATGCAGATGAGAGGAATGCTCACAGACTTGGTGCAACAAAGAGTTGTTTAAGTGATGGATACATTTTCTTCAAAAAACTGTAAGACTCATCCAAAACTTAACGTATTCTCCTGATGCGGTACTTTGATAACCTCTAGACGGCAATTTTCGTCCCCCCCTATCACATCCGGCTGAATTGTTTTCGAAAATCAGTCACCATTAAACTCTGCAAACAATTTTAAAGACGAAAAAAACATCAATTTTGAAAATTTTTGGTAGATTTACCAAAATTTCGAGAAATTGGTACAGTCGGTTCGTATTTCAAAAAATAACCTCTGATATAGAGAAAGCTGAGCGAAAATTATGCTAATTTGTCCAATTTTAAAAATTTTTGGTCAATTTTGTTGCAAATAAAAAAAAATTAGAAAACTATTACTGAATATTGATAAACCGTACTTTCGAGCAAAAAACCGTCCAGTTTAGTGAATTATCGTTCCGTATTCAAGAAACTGCAACAAATTGACCAAAAATAGAGAAAAATTGGACAAAGGCATAAAATATTGACAAATTTGTCAATAAATCAAATTTCCCAACAAAAAGTTTCAGAAGCTTCGTTAATTGAGTGAAACTCATTACACAGAAAAAGTTGTGAAAGTTTTCACAACCTCCGGCCTACAGAAAATTTAATCGAATTCCTCTATTTTTTTTTCGTCGCTAGTTTTCGTGCCGTTTCGTCCTTTTCGTCCTTTAACTTTTCAATTCTCCGTGTTCCGTTTTTCAATAACGTCGCTCTCCCAAAACTTCGCTTTTCGTTTTCTCCGCTATGTTTCCAGATTTTGATGTAGTATGTCATATGTGATGAAGTATGTTGTTGTTTTTGCTGTAGTATGTTGAGTATGCTAGTATGCCGGTTTGTTGTTTAGGTCTTATTGCTTTCTAGGTTGTGACTTAAGTTTATTCTCGAGTTATTGCTGGATTGTCCTTTGACTTTTTCAACTATACTAATTTACTAGCATTCCTGTTGTAGTATATTGATTTTGCTGCTCTATGTTGGTTTGTACCTGTATGATTGCTAGTTGATTTGGTCTTGTTGACTTCTAGGGTGTGACTTAAGTTTATTTTCGGCTGGATCCTTTCTTGACTTTTCCAATTATCTTAGTCTACAAACACACTATTGTAGTTTATTCAATTTTGCTGTAGTTTGTTTAATAACGCTAGTATGCTGATTGTTTGTTGTGGTTTGGGTTTTGCTAGGATGTGACTTAAGTTTATTCTGGAGTTACGGCTATTAAATTTCTTGACCTTTACATCCTTTTAGTGTACTACTGCATTGCCGTAAATTAGTTTGTCGTTAAATTTGTTGTTATAAACCCATTATGAACTATGTTAGATTGTCTTGCAGTAGCTTCTCTCCTTCTTCCTAGGGTGTGACTTAAATTGTTCTGGAGTTACGGCTAGGTTGTTTGCTTGAGTTTTTGCTGTGGTCTGCTAACATAGTTCTCTCCAACCTCATTTCCCGCCCGTAATTTCCCACCGTCCCGTTTCGTTGTTTTGCGCGTTTTCCACCCGCTTTCTCGCAAGTCCCGTTTCCATTCCGTCGCGCACTGCTCGCTCAACTTCTCGTCTGTCCCGTTTCCGTTTCTTCGCGCGTTGCTCGCTCGACTTCCCGTGTGTCCTTTGCCTCCCTCCGCGTTGAGCGCAAAGCGTTCAGCGCTTCACTTCTGTTTTTGTCGAACACAGTGTGCTCGACGACCTTCTTTGCTCTTTGGGCGGTTTGTTTCACAGACTGTCTACAGTGTGCTGTGTTTGGTGTCTTTTGCGTTGGGTTTGTTTTGCGTGGGATTTATTGGTTTGGAGTGTGCATATAATAGATAACCGTGTGCAGTGGTAGGTTCGCTGCTCTTTGGAAATAATAGCATCGTGATGTCTAATAGTCTTGATCAAAAAGTCAAAAAATTGTACGCTGCCAGGTCAAAGCGTGAAGCTGAAATGCATGCTATACATGAAGATATCCTTCATTGTATAAATAATCAAAGTAGGCGAGTGAAAGTTGAACGCCTAGTAACTAAGTGCAACGAAGCATTTATGACTGTTGTAGACAAAAATGAGGACCTGATTGCATTTGCTGGAAAAACGGAGGATCCAAGTGCACTTGTTCCTTCATTAGAGTCTTACTTGGAGGCAATGACAATTAAGAACGACAAGATACTCGCTTCAGCACGAAACTACATCAATTTTGCTGATGATAAAGTGAGTGAGTTCCAGGAACCAAGGGCTTCCATTCGTTCTGGACTTACCTCACTGATGACCTTGTCAAAACATCTAGTCAGCGTAAACATGATTACGTAAGTGCTTAGATGAAGCGTGAAGAAATCGAAAAGCAAAATGAGGCAGCCATTCGCCTTGCTAAACAGAAAAAGCAAATGGAATTGGATGAACTGGAGGAAAACAACAGGAAACGGTTGGCAGAGGCAACTCTGCAAGAATTTGAATTGCTGGACGCCGTTTCCAAAGGTAGCCAATCTGAAACAACTGCAAGTGCTAGGAGCTCAATGAGAAGTGAAAAGGCTGTCCAAGACTGGATCAACACCTCACTTGCTTTAAGTTTAAATAACGAGAAAACTAGTGAACCAGAGGTTACGAAAGACCCTCCAGAATGCCCTAGCCACAATAACGGCGAAGCAGTGGAAGATCACAACACTGACATTTCAAGGCATTCCATTCCAAAAAATTGTCGAGGCAATTACTTTTTAAGCATTGAGACCGTGCAGCAACTCGACCCCTATTATAGTCCACCTGAAAATTTTTTGGCTGTTGCTAACACACAGGCGTTGTACCAGCCGCATTTAAGAGCGCAAATAGATCAAACCGGCCAGCAAGGCATGGCGCTTCCAAGCATAACTAACCAAAGAACCGCTGATAGTCAGCCGCCTTCTGTACACGCCCCAGGGGCTTCTTCACCCCCTATTCAACAGCCCGTTCCACCACAGCCGTTTGCACCGCAATTAAATCAAAATAATGCATCCGAGTTATTTCCGAACGCACAACTTCAATTTTCACAATCCAGGAGACCTGAAACATCAAGTCTACGCAAAAATTATTCGGCCCAGCGAATATGCTCCCGACAACAAATTAATTTTGTCCCCCGAGCACCAAACGCCACTATTCCTACTTTTCCGACAACAAATCATCCAGCCCCCGCAATAAACGTTCCCTTGCACCCAAGCGCCCCACCAAGTCCAAACACTCAACAGCACAACTCCGAACCCGCTCATCCCATTGACCTTCCTATTCCGGACCCAGTATTGGCACCTAACGTCACTGCTCCCATTCTACACGCCCCAATGATCAATCAACCTCCCGTCTACAACACTTTTCAAAATAATAATAACCGAGTAAACAAAGTCATACGTTCTGTTGCTCCTCCTTTCCTAAATATGCCCAATATCCCTCTTGGCCGGAACTTTGTGCCAAATATGAGTCATTGGCGGTTTCCACAGCACAGACCGTCAATAGTCAACCAAGACACAACCACCGTGAATAGTCTGCCTCCAAATGTACACACGCATATCGCACCATCAAGCACTAATGTTCCACTACGAATTTATCAGAATTCGCCCCCCTTTGATTGATATGCAATCACCATCAGATGCACAGCAGGAAAACCCGATCGGTATTACTAGTAATGTTGTACCTGGTCTAGCCACTCCGGTTTTTCAGCCAACATACCCCTATGTTGGGCCTACTCCGTTGAGTTGGAGCGGTCCACAGGTGTCTGCAACTGCCCCTCCGATACCAGACAATGCGTCATTGATTAGGGAACTGGCTGATGCAATAACAAGTAAGAAAAACGACCCTTTGCCCGAGTGGAAACTTGCAGAGTTTATTGGCGACCCATTAAAGTGGCATGAGTGGTATGGTCAATTCAAAAGCGCGATTGACTCGCAGTTGCTCACTGACGACGTTAAATTGGCGTACCTTAAAACACTCGTCACCGGTAAAGCAAAGATTGCAATCGCCGAGTTTGCTTACTGTGTTTTAATGTACAAGGATGCACTAAGGACTTTAGAACGTAAATCTGGCCAGCCACAGGCAGTCGTAAGTGCACACTTGGATAAACTAAGCAACTTTCCGCCTCTTAAAATGCACAATAGTGATAACATCATAAACTATTCTGCAGCAATATCCAGCCTCGTTGGGGTTTTCAAGTCACTATCATATGATGCTGACTTGAAGAGCGCTTCCCTACTTAACCAAGCAGTACAAAAGTTACCACCAAACATGAAAGAGTCATGGTCGCTCTTTACGGTTAAGAAGCACTGGGTTAAGCCTACCCTCCTTGACTTTAACGACTGGCTTAAAGAAAAGGCTGAGGCCCACGATCTTATGAAGCAAAGCCCAACCAAGGCAAGGCCTGAAGATAACAGCACTTCAGTAACCAAGACCAAAACAGCTTCAAAAGTGTTTGCATCAAATTCGCAACAAAGGGAAACAAAGAAGCAAATGCCATCTGCTTCCACAAACACTTTCTTTCGATGCATTGTATGCAAAGGTAACCACCGGCTATGGGAGTGTCGACGAGTTTTCAAGGAAAAGACTCCAACCCACAGAGCTAAGTTGGTGGCGGATAACAAACTTTTCGCTCTTACGGGACAAGCACACATTCCGCCAGTGCCCTCAGGCACGAAAGGGCCGAGCAGAGGGTGTAATAGTTCGCATAACTCACTATTGCATGGAGCAGATAGGGTTTTCCCCACAAAACAGCCAACATATCCCAATACTATCCAGTCTTCTGGCAACACAGGTCAAAGTAAAGCAACTACTAGTCAAAAGCCGTCTAATAAGACCACAACAGTGTCATCTGTTACTGATGTTAAGAGGCTCCTTCAGGTAACGGAATTGCAGTTGGTCAATTTGTCCGGTTTAGATACCAAGGCTTTAGTTTTGTGTGATACCGCCTGCAGTAGCTCTTGGGTGGCCGGTAGTCTCGCAGATAGACTCGGTTTGCACGGTAAAGCACTAAAGCTAACTGTCAAGCGTATTAAAACCGAAGAAGTAGTTGACACTAGGATTGTTGAAGTTACAGTGAAACCAAGAGAACATCAAGATTTCGAACAATTTACCATCAACCCTTTCGTTAAGGAGAGTCTGAACGTCGGCTCAGATATAATTAATGTACAGACCCTGCAAGAGACTTAACCACACTTAGCTGTTCTTGATCCCGTGACATATTCCTATAAAGACATTGAGATAATACTCGGACAAGATGTCTATCATGCCATCCGCCCGTTAGAATACTTTTCTGCCGATGAGAAGCGTTCACCCGTTGCCGTACGCTTACCCATAGGTTGGGTCTTAAGCGGTCCGTCACCATCAAGTTCGTGTTTAACTTCAACGTGCTTTAAAGTGAATATCGAACAGGACAATGAGTTAGCAAGTCAAGTAAAATCATGGTACGACATTGAATCATTCGGAGCAAACAAGCAGGTAGACTCAAGATCTGCAGCAGACGCAAGGGCTCAAGAAATTTTTGATAGTACAACCATACACAAGGGCCTGAGATACGATGTCGGAATGCTGTGGGTAGCAGACAACATCCAGTTCCCAAATTATTACTTCTCCTCCCTTGTGCAACTAAAATCGCTCGAAAAACGTTTGGCCAAGGATGAAGACCTCAGAGCGAAGTATACTAGTACCATCAAGGAAGACCTAAATAAGGGGTATGTAATTGAAGTTCCGGACGCTCACAAGGTTGAGAGCTGGTCTGATAAAGAGTGGTACCTACCCCACCATCCGGTTTTAAACCCGAACAAACCAGGTAAAGTGCGTAGGGTGCTCAATGGAGCAGCAAAATTTCATGGCGCCTCACTGAATAAATCTTTGCTCACTGGCCCTGATCTGCTTCAAAACCTTATTTACGCACTTCTTCGCTTCTGACAACATCCATATGCCGTCTCTGCCAACATCGAGGGAATGTTTCTACAGGTTGGTGTATTACCATCAGATCAACCATCACTTCGCTTTCTGTGGCGGGAGGACCCCACAACTAACGTTGTAGTGTATCAATATACGCGCCATATATTCGGGGCTAAAGACTCGCCCACATGCGCCAACTATGCATTACAACGCACTGCGAGAGACAATGCCAAGTTTTACCCCGAAGCTGCAAAAGCCGTCCTTGAAAACTTCTACATGGACGATTACCTTGACTCAGTGGAGTCTCCCGAGAAAACCATCAATAGATCGAAGGAATTTGTACATCTTCTCCATCTCGGTGGGTTCAAGCTTACTCCATCTCGGTGGGTTCAAGCTTACGTAAGGTTCCTAAGCAATGTACCAAATCTGGCTGACCGAATTGATGGTTCCCCTCAGTCTACTGAGCCTAAGGTTATTGTTTCATGTCAGGAGGATTCATCGCATGTGCTAGGGTTAAAGTGGGATCACGCTAATGACACTTTAGTTGTGAGTCGGGGTACAAGCTGCGCTATCACCAAGTCCCTCACGCAACGCTTGGTCCTAAGTCTTGTCTCGAAAGTCTTTGACCCCTTTGGTCTTGTCGCACCGTTTACCGTCGGTTCGCGACTGCTCTTAAAAGACTTCTGGCGTGTCACATGACAACAATGGGATGACGAGCTCCCTCAGGACATGGTTCAAAGATTTTTGTTTTGGAGTGCGGACTTACCAAAGCTTGAAAACATCAAAATTCCTCGAAGTTACTTTAGCGGACCCTTTGATAATATAGAGTTGCATATGTTCGGTGATAGTTCTCAGGATATTTTTAGTGCCGTTGCATTTCTACGAGCCCGAGTAACAACTCCTACGGGCAAGATAAAAACAGAGCTTGCGTTTGTTTTGGGGAAAGCGCGCGTGGCGCCAATGAAGGTAATGACTGTCCCAAAACTGGAATTGCAAGCAGCTCTACTTGCCGCTTGGCTGAAGCACGAAATTGTTCAGGCACTTACTGTAACTGTTAACCAAATATTCATGTGGACAGACAGCACGACCGTTCTTCAGTGGATAAACTCTAATGAATAGCAACCAATCTTTGTTGCCAACCGCGTTTTTGAAATTTTGGAGTATACCAGCGTTGACCAATGGAACCACGTCGCAACTAAGGATAATCCAGCTGACGCTGGCAGGCGTGGAATGTCCGCTGAGGTTTTGCAACTAAGCAGTTGGGTCAATGGTCCACATTTCTTATCTAACTCAAGTTTCCCTTTCGTACCGAACAAAGACGTCATTAATAACATCAAATTTGGCGTCAACCAAGTAGTCATTATAGAAGACACTGTTTCTCTCGCTACATCTGTTAAAAAACAGACAACTCCCGTTCCGTCGTTATTCCCATTTGATAAGTTTAGTTCTTATCAAAAGTACCTGCGTATTGCCGCATACGTTCTCCGGCTTTTGCCGAAACATGCCGGCTATCGTAACCCCGATGGTAGCATTACTGATCCTACTGAGCTTGACGAAGCCGAGCGTCATCTACAGTGTTTGGTGCAAGAAGAGTCTTTTGAAGCCGAAAGAAAAGATCTTCTTGACAATAAATTCGTTAAACGGATTAGCCGAATTGCTTCACATTCACCATTTATTAGTCCAAATGGGCTAATCCGTTCCTCGGGCCGCATCAAGCGGTTAATTGAAGTTGGGTTTAATGTAAAGTACCCAATCATCTTAGATGCACGTCATCCGTTTGTAAAACTGTTCCTTGAACACACGCATGTAAAACATTATCATCAGGGCGTTGAATACCTAAGATCAATTGTGCAGGAACACTATACAGTACTGAAACTAAGATCATCCTTGCGTTCCATCAAAGCACACTGCCTGAGATGGCAAGAATTCCAGGCTGTAACTATGCAACCAATCATGTCTGATTTACCTAAGGAGAGACTTGCTTACCAGTCTCCTCCCTTCACGAACACTGGCGCTGACTACTTTGGGCCATTCTATGTTACTGTCCGCCGTACTACTGAGAAAAGGTGGGGCTTCCTCTTCACCTGTCTCACTACTCGCGCTGTCCATGTCGAGATAGTTACATCCATGGACACCAGTTCTTGTGTTATGGGAGTTGAGCGGTTTGTGTCACGTAGGGGTACACCTGCCATAATTTGGTCAGACAATGGCACTAACTTTATTGGAGCGGAGAAAGAACTCCGAGAAAGTATTGAAAAGTGGGACGTTGTCAACATTGCAGCTGAGCTCGCTCACTAAGGTATATAGTGGAGGTTCAATCCACCCAGCGCACCACATCAAGGGGGTATCCGGGAGAGGCTAGTACGCAGCTTCAAACGCGTGTTGTATACTATTCTTGGCACGCGTCGCCTCACGGATGAGGTACTGCATACTACCTTTTGTCTCGTGGAGAATGCTCTCAATTCGCGTCCTTTAACACCCGTAAGCGCCGATTCGTGTATTCTATCGATCCGTGTATACGCCGATCCGAACACTCTGCCGGTATTCCGTCTGTTGTCGGCAACAATGAGTTCGACCATCGTAAACGTTACGCCCGTGCGCAGTCACGCTCCCGTTACGCTAATGCGATCTGGTCCCGTTGGATCAAAGAGTACGTACCGACGCTGAACGGACGCTCTAAGTGGCAGACGCCTGCCGAGCAACACCTTAAGACCGGTGACTTGGTTTGGATAGTTGAGGAAACCAACCCTAGGGGTTACTACCCAACCGCTCGGATTGTGGAACTCCGTTCCGGCTCCGATAGCGTCGCGCGCTCCGCCGTTTTACGTACGTCGACCGGTTCACTCGTCCGCCCGCTTATAAAACTTGTACCATCTTTCCCAACATCTTCTTCCGGGCCGGAGGATGTTACGCAGTAAATGAACGAATTTCATCCAATCAGAATCGAGTATTTCTAAACTTCAAAATAAGATTTAAATACGTTCTAATATACGTAGAAAGTTCCGAAAAAGTTCAATTAAACTGATTTTATGTAAATATATCCACGACATGTACCGATTGAGGTGGTTTTCGGCCTAATATTTTCTAGACAATTACCGATTGAATACGAACTGATTTTTCGTCAATAATATCAGACAAACAACCAGTAAAAGAGCATCGAAAAAACCTTGCCGCCTAAGTTTCACTTGTGGCTTTGTACGTCTTAATGCTTACACGCTATACTTATACGTTGCTTTATCATTATAGATGAATTGAATTCTCGAACTACAGTTTTTACTGAGTTTTTATTGGTGCTGCAACCCGGGAGCGGCGAACAATTGATTCTTTTTCAGGAATCACCTTTCAGTTTAGTCTAATGGCGATCTTGTTATAACCAGTTTCGAGGATTACCAGAAGTTTTATCCTGTTCGAATTTTGACTTTTGTCGGGTATATTGAGCATTGCTTCTACTGCTTTCAGTTTGGTTGTTTTTCCCAAACTTATAATTTTATTCGACAGTACGAAAGCTGAATTGAACCATACATGGGATGATTTAAGCCTAGTGGAGGATTGTAGCTAGTGAGTTATCTGGATAGTGTGCTATTTGGATATGAGATTTGAAATTCGGTGGACGGAGTCTGAGGCACAAGATGTCACGGTTTCCCGAAAAGACTAGATCGCATTCCCCAGGTGAACGATCAGCATATTGCTAACACCAAAGGGCTCAGAAGTGGGATGCAGATGAGAGGAATGCTCACAGACTTGGTGCAACAAAGAGTTGTTTAAGTGATGGATACATTTTCTTCAAAAAACTGTAAGACTCATCCAAAACTTAACGTATTCTCACTTCATCGAATGCTACCGAGTTCTGTTGGATATCATATGTTATAAATTCCAACCGCGTATTGTGGTTTCACCTAAAATAATTGCCACTTCAAATAATAAACTTGTTAACAGGAAAATATATTTCATGAACTTGGCTCTGCATCGATTTCTTCATTTTTGTGCAGTTCCTTTGATCATTTCACCATATTTTTTCTTCAGCAGGTCTCCTTTTTGTTGAGATGGAATTCATTTCTCTTTCTACGGTAACCATTTGTTTACCTTGTATCTACATAATGTGATATCTTTTTGCAATGAATTTTATGCATAGTTATATTCATCTTTATCAATGATCTACACTCGGTAAACAGCCCCCTCTGACAATGTCAGATACTCAAACCCATTGCTCTAAATGTTCTATTCACCTCCGAGGTGGTGGAGTTTGGTACTACGGTTGCGGTGCATATATGCATATCAAATGCAGTGGTCTGTCAACTAAAAACGATCACCATCCAAACTTCATTTGCAAACACTGCAGTTAGACTGCAAAAATTGATCATCAAGAACGTGATCCAACACCCCCAATCGAGACACCCCCGGAACCAAGCTGTTACGCAGTAAATGAACGAATTTCATCCAATCAGAATCGAGTATTTCTAAACTTTAAAATAAGATTTAAATACGTTCTAATATACGTAGAAAGTTCCGAAAAAGTTCAATTAATCTAATTTTAAGTAAATATAACCACGATATGTACCAATTGAGGTGGTTTTCGGCTTAATATTTTTTAGGTTTTCTAGACAATTGCCGATTGAATACGAACTGATTTTACGTCAATAACATCAGACAAAAAACCAGTAAAAGAGCACCGAAAAAACCTCACCTTCTAAGTTTCACTTGTGGCTTTGCACGTCTTAATGCTTACACGCTATACTTATACGTTGCTTTATCATTATAGATGAATTGAATTCTCGAACTACAGTTTTTACTGAGTTTACACATGCGACTTTTGGAAAAGTTATAAAGACGAACAGATAGAAAAACTAAGGAAAATATACAATGAAATAGTTCACTGGAAACCAATCTTCTTTAACATTAGCAAAAAAAAGTAGGCTTCAAAATTGCAGATGTTATGAATATCATTCTCAACAGAACGCTTGAAGATGGGCCTCAGACTGAATGCTCTGTGATTTGCACAAAGATAGTGCCGCATTTACTTCTCACAAGATCCAAAAGTGAAAATGATGCTTGAATAACAAAAACTTATCTAGAAGGCTCGATCTGTGGATCAGATGCAAATTCGACGACCCTTTTGTTGAGGCCAAGGCACTTCAGGAACGCTTGAGGAAATTAAATAGAAAACGAGAAGTGGATGAATTTAAAGCCTTTGACAAACAAATAGAGTCCGGTAAGATATCGAATGCTTTACGATGTCATTCAGACAATGCAAAGGGCAGTGTGCTAACAACATCCGGTAAAGTGACTATCAAAGGAAAAAACTGCACCGTACTCGATCTTCTACAAGAAAAGCATCCATGTAGTCAGAAAGCTGATCTTAAGTACGTAGTAATTGACCTAAAAAATCGGGATTTGCCGTCCCATCCCTCTATTTTTGAAAAAATAAAGGGCTCTGAAATAAAACGCTCCGCAAAGAAAACAAATGGCAGCCATGGCCCATCTGGTCCTGATGCTGGCGAATGGAGACTACTTTTGACATCATACAAATCCTCCTCAATCGATCTTTGCAAAACAGTGTCCAAACTTGCAATCAGAATTGCCACCGAAGAAGTAAATTTCTTGAATTCTTATAACGCTTGCCGTCTGATTGCATTAGATAAATGCATTGGGGTTCGACCGATTGGCATTGGCGAGGTCTTAAGACGAATAATAGGCAGGAGGATAGTAAAGTGCGTTAAACGAGATCTCCAATTACTTGGGGGAAACGTCCAGATGTGCCTTGGACAAAAGAGCGGCATCAAACATGCTATCCATGCATTACGGCAGCGCTTTCCTGAAGATCGTACTGAAGGTATCCTACTGATTGATGACAGGAACGCGTTTAATAGCTTGAATAGAGATCTGGCTCTAAAAAACATTAGAAATCTTTGTCCCTCAGTTTATACAGCAATCAGAAACTCATATAAGACCCCATCAGACCTCCTCATTGATAAAAGACTAATCAAGTCTCATGAAGGAACGACACAAGTTGATCCAATAGCCATTGCAAGGTACGAATTGCTACACTTCCTCTCATCGACATGCTCGAAGATCAAAATTTGACTCATAAATGGTACGCAGATGACGGTAATGTGGCCGGTAGTCTTGAATCACTGCGATTCGTGCTAGATAAGCTCTATGGCAGTGCATTCGGTTATAATGTGATCAAATGTCATCTTATTACAAAACCGGAGTTTGTTCAGAAGGCGAACAAAGTTTTTTCGGGATTAGATGTTGATGTTATTGAAGGTCATCGGGTTCTGGGTTCAGTTAGTGGTTCTGATGAAAGTTGTAATGATTTTCTGAAAGAAAAGTTAGTGAAATACTCTAAAATGCTTGAGAAACTTGCCAAACATAGTAAGGTGTCCCCTCAGATTGTGTACAAATCATTTACGAACGGATTGCAACACAAGTTGACTTTTATTGCTAGGACTACTCCAAACGTGGACAGTCTGCTGAGGGAACCGAAAAAAAATTAATAAAAATCTTATACCTTCAAAGTTGAATCATCCCTCTTACAGTTACAGACGCCGGAAGGTTTTCTCTCTTCCTCTGAAAGAGGGTGGGCTGAGCATTCTTCTTTCTGAAGACAGGGCAAACGAATATGAAAGATCTATTCGGATTTGTGAGCAGTTGCAGAATCAAAACGCTATAGATGCAGAGTTTTATCAGGAGAAAATACTTCAGAAAATCAGAAAAGAAAAACAGGAACAAGCTCGAGCGAAAAGTTGGCAATCAAAGATCTCGTCGATGATAAAGAAGCATATTGTCTAGATTTGGCTATGGAAAAAGGAACATCATGCTGGCTAAATGCACTTCCATTGAAAAGATATCATTTTGATGTAACCATGGGAGAGTTTAGAGATGGAACTGCTCTTAGATATGGATGGGATCCTGTAAAATTGCCTACAAGATGCGCATGTGGAGAAAATTTTAATGTAGCGCATGCTCTTCATTGTCCAAAAGGTGGCTATACGCACATAAGACACAATGACATCCGTGACTCTTTTGTCAACCTGCTCAATGATGTCGAAGTAGAGCCCTGTCTTCAGTCTTTGCAAGGGGAAACCTTCGCAAATAGAACTACTACTATTGATGACGACGCTCGACTAGATATCAAAGCTAATGGTTTCTTCGATTCACGCTTCAGCAGAACGTTCTTTGATGTGAAAGTGTTTAATCCGCATGCGAAGAGTTGCCCAACAAGCATACTGGATTCCTACAAATATCACAAGTCCATCAGGAAGCTGAAATACGAACAAAGGACAACCGACGTCGAGAAAGCCACCTTCTGTCCGTTAATCTTCTCGTGTACAGGAGGAGCTGTTCCGTCAGCATCAAAAACCATACAGAGATTGGCTTCTAGGATCAGCGATAAGAAAGAAGATTCATATTCGGACGTGATCACTTACATAAGGACAAAATTAAGTTTCGCTCTTCTACGTAGCTCCATACTCTGCCTCCGTGGCACGCGCTCCATGCGCCGGCGCCCAGCAGTAGAAGCGTCAATAGGAACCATTGTAGAGGAAAGAAGGTTGTTGTGCTAAATGCTTGATATTTTTTCTAATCTTTATTCAAAATCACTACATATTATACTTTAATTGCTACTTACCATATCTATCTTGTTCATAATTCTGATGCTTTATTTTCTTTATCCTTTGCATCTGATGCTTCAATTATTGACTACTGTCAGAATTTATATAAACACATAGGAGTTGACTTGCTGTCCCTGAGTTGACCGACTACCCTTTTAGGGAAGGGGCTTTCTCCTAATTGAAAAAAATACTAGTAGCACTTTTTAACCATAACGGACTAACGTCGGGCAAATTGCTCTTAAATGACTGGTTTGTTGTGGGTGGGGGGTCAATTTCTAGGAACCGCCCTTCACACTATAGGATTTGAACAATAAGGCATCAAAATTATACGATTCTTCAAATTCCAAAATTTTTGGCATGTCAAAGTGAACTGCAAACCCAGGTTTAACCCTCGACTTATGAAAAGATTTTATAATTCTAGCAGGGGTGTCCAATATTGACTAGAAATAATTGGTTAATCCAAACAATCCTGCGGATTTTTGATGTTTGCTTCATACAAACAACTCTGAGGATACCGCTGTAAAGAACGCGATTTCAAAGACTGCCCGAAAGATTAAGACCCCCCAAAAAGCTCAAACTAACGCGGGGAGCATCCTTCAAACTCTGAAGACTGCCCTATGTTAATCAAATAGACATTGTCGGTATCAATCTCGAGGTGCATATCCTCCAACAGAACAAAGCATAAAAGCATATAAAACACTAGCGAATCATGGCTGAATCCTCGGTCATGCAGGTCCTCGAATCAGGTCTGAATCCTCGATCGACACGTCTGGAATCAGTTATCATGCAAAACTTTTTCCATGCATACTTGTAAAACACATTAGGAACAAACAAACCGAAAAGAGTTATACTGAACGAGGCCAGAAAAACTTTAGCCATCTACAACTTCGAAAATTACTTAACGGAATCCTCTCATCAGGCATTTGGAATTGCTATGCTCATTGAAACATTAGTTTCACATGCCCGAAAAACGGAGCTAGAAATCAAACACATTGATTCTCTATAGAAAATATTCTCTTGAACAACACCAAGCTACTAGTGTCGACTGCCTACATTAGACCAAAATCCAAGTACCACATGCAGAAGTATGTTGAACAAGTGATGAAAGCATTCGACTATGCAAACAAAAACAAACCTGAAGGCAGCATCTTTCTAGGGGATTGCAAAGCTCATTGGTCCTGGGGAGACATTTCACACGGGAAAAGTTTACCTGATGACCTCAAGCATCTAGTTACAATACTCAACGATGGGATCGACCTATGCATTCAAGGAAGGATCAGAAACTTCATTAACATATCCTTGACCACCAATGACGAAACACAATTAATCACCGGTGCTCCCGTGAGGAGAAATATCCCAGTAGTTGTAACACTATACAGAAAGTCGACCAAACCACAACAATTACAAAACCATGGTTTCAAAAAGCCGATTGGGAAAATTGGACACAGACACTCGAGGCATTAACGGAATCAGTTCAGTTCAACAGCGACGTCTTCCACAGCTGGGACACCATCAAGGAAGCTATCTAGAGTGAAACAAGAAAATACATACCGACAAAGAAGATTTCCACAGGCAACAAACCGTTCCGGAATAGGCTACTCACAAACGCCAACAAAAAATTGTGGAACTTATTTAAAGATTAAAAAAAAATAAGTTTCAAGATTTTGTCACCAGACAATGCAGCAGACTGCGTGAGCGATCATCTAACAGATCTAGGTCACTATAAAAGTAAAAATTTCTGAGATTCCTTAAAAAATTTTGATAATAATTCAGCGGGAGTTGGATCAGTTAACAACCAGAATGAAGAAATAATCACTGCAATTGAACACATAGCAATGGAATTCACAAGGACATTCTTTGGGACGAGGAAAACCCAGAACCCACTTTTTGATGACAACTACTCCAACATTGTAAATAATGGCGTGTAAAAACTTCCAGAATGCCCACAACACGCCTTACTTGAAGATGACATCACGAAAAACGAAATAGATATTCCGAAGTTTACTAAAAGCTGCTCAATGGACAATGACAATTTCCATCCAAGGATGTTCAAGCATCTCTCTCTTATTTCGAGAGCTTACTTCTGCAGCTCTACAATGAATGTTGGCAGTAATCCAATTGGCCCTATGTAAAAGCAACGTTACCTTCCATAAAACCGAACAAAAAATTTTTCCTACTCTGCTGTACCTTCAGACCCCTGTCTGTCAGCAGCCATATCGGTAAAACTTTGAACGAATAATTGTACAAGCTGTGACCACAGTGCTGACTTCCAATGGCTAGTAATCAGTTTCTACTCATAATTAAACTCCCCATTTCGAGAAATTCTGATTGCTTTATTCTATATTATGGGTACAAATAACTTTTGACTAACCAATTTGCCATCTCAATCTAGTAGCACTGGTTAACCATAACGTCAGCCAAATTGCTTTTCAACGACGGGTTTGTCGTGGGTGGCAACCTCTAAGATTCGATATTCACACCATACGATTTGAACAACAAGATCCAAACAATCCTGCGTATACTGCTGTCAAAAACACGATTTCCATGACTGACTGAACTAAATAAAACCCACTCGTATACCAGGTGTGTAGTAACAAGGTGTTCTGGTATAATACTAGTGACTTTTAATCAAAATGTTTGCTTGTCGCGTGTGCATGCACTTAAGATTTTCAAAGGTTTTTAAGGTGTTTTCTACAAAGCTGATGGATGGCAAAGCAGTTCTTCTTTTTTCCTCAGATACGAAGTCGACAAAATTCAAGTAAGTATTCAGCAAAAAAACTGTTTTCTCACAATGAAGCCAGAAAAGATATGTTCAGTGAAAAATTCAGTAAACTAAGAACACAAGTTTATTACAATAACAAATGAAGAAAAACTTTCACGGTATTAATTCAACTGGATATTAGAGTAGCAATTTTGGTGTGAGTCAAGTTATTGTTCAAAAGTAAGGTGGGGCTTGCTGATATTAAAATATTTGTTTAATGATTGTTCTAAGTAAGCAATAGCAATCATGCCCATCAAGTTTTATGATTTTCAAAATTGTCTATAGGGCGTCATTTTCCCCTCCTCAGGGAAACTTCCGGACTTGAAAAAATTTGTTCTTCATTGGTCGACGTCCAAAAAAAATTTCGACACAATTCGGCCACAAGACTCCAGACCCAAATGTAATTGTTCTTTGTATAGAATTATGATGACATCGTCAGAAAAATTGAAAATATGATGAGGCCACTATATAATGTCTTTGGCGAAAATATACTGGTTGTAGAAAATTGAATCCATTGGAATTCGTGTTTGTCGGGGGCGTATGGAGTAGAGCAAGATTGTAATCCAAATGAGCGTTGGCAGTTGTTAGAGTCGTCCATCATGAAAGAAGTTTGTCGAAAGGGCTTTTTATTCTTACAAAAACACTGCACCATAAACTTGGGATGAACATTGATCAGGATCAGTGTCGAGATCAGCAGTTGAGTGTGAAAGCATCACACTGACTTTAGATGATGGCATATTCATACTACTGCGGCGAGACAGGGATGGCTTATACAGTTTCATCTTTTTGTCCTTGAAATGGAAATTTTCATACTGGTTCTTCCATTGCTGATACACATTATGAATTTCGTTGACATTATCAGACTTGACTACACAACAGTGGCGAACATTATCATGTTTGAGGAACGAAGGAATGTATTTTCGTATGATGTTAAATCTGTGGTAGGCCCAGATGAAGGCAATATGAAGGAATAGGTTCAGAACGAAAACAATTATGGTAAGTGATAATGAAAGTTTGATGGGAACATATTTTTTTAAATCAGATTGAAAAGTCGGTTTAAAATTGGACATGTCCATTGTCAGAGGTTGAGCAATCCTCACGAGATCTTCACTAGTTTTGATCTTAGGGCTTCTATGAAGTTCTGCTCGCACTTTCCTCGAAAGTGTTACGCCTGCCTCTGTTCGGGTCTCAAAGTACGGTAAGTTTTTAACATCTGGAACTGCTCCTATCAGATGTTTGAGTGGGTCTGGCAATAGTACATCAATATATTTTGCAGGAATTTCATCGCAGCTCTCCAAATCAGATCTTATTTTGATGTTGTCTCCCACTATCACTTGGAAATCACAGGCAACAATAATTATACAAATTTTGCAACCGGGAATTAGTTGATTCCACAATTTGTGTTGCTCCTGTAGGCTATACTCTCACATTTCGTAAGTGTCGATTGCAGAGTTCAGCAGCCATATGCCGTATCTCAAGCTGTCTGCCTGTACTTGCGTCGGAAGGTAGAATACCTCTGTATCACAAGTTTCAGCGACTTTTAGGGAAGAGCTTAGAAATAGTGTCGCGAGACATGAGGGGTGATTTGCCTGAGAGGCTAGCAGCTCGTGGCAAGTTTTGTACCTGGAGGATACCAGGCAGCTGTCGTACTGTGCTTGGGAGATCGTCATCGATTCCATTTGATCCTCGGATATTGTAAGATATGGGTCTTCTATAACCCATTTAATTGCCATTCGAGGTTCTGTCTGTGGCATTGGCACCACTCGAGCACTGTAAGTTAAAAATACTGTTTGGCAAGATGCAAGGGGAAACGCAAGGGTTATTATCAATCCTTCATTGAACGTTACAACATCGCGCAACAGCTTAGCATCATAATAGGAAATAATGTCTGAATTTGGCGGTATTGCCAGTGACAGCCTGCTGCCTGAGAGAACAAGTTCGTCTCCGACTGATTGCAGAATTGTCGGTAGGGAACTAGCAACATCGGGAGGTGTTGCTGAAGAAGAGTTGGTATAGCATTCAAGACGTTCATTCGGTACGTATAGATTGCAGATCGATAACTTTTTACATCAGAGTATAGGAGTGACAGTATAGATGACATGGTATCAAAGACAAAATTTACTTGCTGATTCGAAAAGAGCCTCTGTGTGCAATCTCTAAGAATGTGGAAGTTCACTGAAATGGCGTTGAACTGTTCTTCAATGAGCTGCAAGTTTTGGTTCTGCGTCTCGACCATCTGTTATTGAGCTTCCTCAACTTCTTTCAGTTTATTTCCGACTAAAAAGAATATTTGGTCGCTGTCAGTTTTCATTTTGGTGACGTGGTCAGCAAGGATTGTTGTTATGGTTCCAAGATGATCAATGTTAGCTGCGCTTGTCTTCGCCTGGTCTTGACATTAGCCAAATATTCCACTGATTCCACAATTTCCTGATCCTCCCATCATCAATCCAGATCCAAAAAGACCGCTTCCTGCTACTGTTAATGCTCTTACATGAGCGCTTCGTCGTACACGGCTCTCTTTTTTTGGTTGGCATTCGTTTGCAGGATCTTTGCTGTTTCGTTCCGGATAACCGAAACATCCCGTTTGGATTGGTTCACTTCGTGTTAAATTTTATGAGACATCCAGTTCACGTTGAATGATGACTGATTTGATTGAAAATTAGAAGCGAATTCTAGTGGACAATGGGAAGATGGAAGACTCCACATGTGATTTAGTTTATCAAGCATCGTCACTAATTTTGGTTTCAGCGTGAAATTATATGAAGGAAATGGGACCAAAAACTGTACAGGAATTAATTTTTCGTAGTTCGTTAATTTTTCGTGTTCGTAGTCAGTCGCAATCGTAAATAATGGCATTTGGGTTAGGGCAAATAAAGTTAAGGCTAGGAGGGTTGGGGTGTCAGCAAGCCTTGTACAAACATAACCTTTTCTTTATTATAATTAACTGTGTTCAGCTTAAGAATGTGTTCAGCTTAAGAATGCGCTTAAGTGCTCCATGAGCTCGCTCAACTACTCCTACACTCTCAGCGTGTTTCAAAGTTGCATGTCCAATTTTTCTTTCTAACAGTTTTGCTAATTCATGCAATGACGATAACGGTTGCAAAAAGGTTCGCAGGGCTTTGTTTGAAATTGCTTTTTGTTGTATGCATGTTAAACAACTTTTGGTCATTTGAACAAAATACTCTACAAAACCTGGAAAGTAAAATCTTTTTTGGAACTCTTGCACTGATCTAACTATTCCGACATGGCCTGCCGTAGGCGAATTATGCAAGCGGTATATAACTTCATTCCAAAGGTGCTTTGGTAGACAATATTGTAATTATTTCACTTTTCCGTTGTGATAAAAAAACTGTCTGTAGAGAATTTTTTAAATTAGTACTAGGCGGTCAAGTTGTTTTTTGTACTTTTTAAGAGCAGAGGATGCATATTGCACCTCATCAATTTTGTTTTGAAGCTTCCACTGAACAACGCGTTTTATAACCTCATCTTTTGTTTGTTCCACTTTAAGATCTAATGGGTTAAGTTTTTCCAAAAGGTCATTTAGTTGATCAGATGGATCACGCATGAGAATTGCGTTTATTTCATTTTTGCAATATTTGAGTCGAGTTAAGCCTGAACTGTCATCTGGTTCGGTATTTGTTTCTGTTTGCACTTGTATTCGTATAAGAAGGTCATCAGAATTTTTTTTTGCTTGAGTTCAGAAATCACATTTTGACCTTTTTGTGAGGAATTTGAACTGAACAAACTTTTGAAGGTTTCCAAACAACTCAAGGAAACATTAGGTGATTTTGCAACCGTTTCTATCTCAATTTTCTTAACAGGTATGCGATCTGTTAATTTGAGCTGAATTCTCTGACTAGGGTCAGTTTGGACACGTGATAAAAAATCTGCGGCATAATATGCTCTGCTGAGGATATGTGCAATTACAAGGTTAAATGACAAAAGTCTGTCCAAGAAATTCCAAAGTGAAGGTGGAATTCCTTTTGAGTGAAAAAATTGCGTCAAACTTTTATTATCAGTTTTTCTAACGCATTCGAAAATTTTTGTGAAGCTAGGAATAAGGTCTTCAAATTTTTCAACACCGCTACCAATGACATCCATGTATTGAGTACAAACGTTCGAAGCTAGGCAAGGATCTAAATAATGCCTTATAAATGCACTGAAACCTGTGACAGATTTACTGAGACCTTGTGTTAGGCATTTGTAGGCGTAAGTTCGTGAAGCAAAGTTAAATGCCAAAAATTGAAATGAAAGGTCATCGGCCATTTGTACCCAGTGGTATGCTTGCGAACAATCTACCTTTGTAAACAATGTTTTTCCGGCAAAGTTGTTTGAGGCATCGCTCATATTTGAGATTGGAGAGTTCGTGATTATATAATTATTCCTTAGTAGGTGGTTTATTCTTCTCAAGTCAATCAAAATTCGAAATTTGCCTGATGATTTTCGTTGAGCAAACACAGGGCTACTATATTTGGAATGAGAAAGAGTTGTCACAAGATTGAAATAGTGCATAAGAACTAATTCAACAATGAGTTCATCCCTCAAATGTATGGGCGTAATTGGACTTTGAACGTAAACAGGCATGTCATGCTCTGGTATTAGTTTAATTTTGAGCTCTGTTTTGTAACCTAAATCAAAACGATGTTTAGCAAATATGTCGGAAAATTCCACGAGCACCTCTTCAACTTCGACCTTTTGCTCTGATGTAAGAACTGAATTTTCCCACTTAAAATTTTGCAAAAACTTTTCCTTCTGTTCACAATCTTTTTTCGGGTCATTTTTTTCAAGGCCTTGAAAGTGTTTTATTTGCTCATAAATTTCTCTATGCAAAGGTGGTAGATTTTCTGAATTACTGCAGGTTTATGGAGTCGGAAACCAGAGTTTATTATACTCAGGGCTGGGGCGAGTTTTCTGATTTGAGAGATCTAATTGCACTAATTGATTGAGACCATTTCCTAGGTCAATTTGGTCTCTCATTTTTGCTAAACAATTAGCTGAGGGTCAATATTAAAAAGTCTATCCGCCTGCGATTGATTCAAAATTTCGAATGAGGCAATTAGAGTATCAGCTTTAATATGAACACAGTGATCACAAAAGTTTATTGCAGATATTAGGATCTTTCCTTTTTCATCAGTTGTGCTGAGTGATGAAGTAAGCGCTCTCTCTGCTGTTTTTTCAAATTGTTCATTAGGTATAACTACACCACTGCTTTCTGAAAACTGATCAGAGTTTTCTCTCAATGTGCATTCTAAGATTTTATGAGAATTCGGCGGAATAGTGTTTTTTACTTAGGAAAATCGGAATTTTCTTCTTTTTTTTCAAAAATGTGCTTTTTTGGTTTTTCGGCTTTATTTCATTCAATATGACAGTTATATCAGGTAGTTTTAACAAATTGTTTGAGGGACAGATCCAGATAGAATTTTTCTTAAAGAAAGGATTGCCAATAATTACAGTGTTCATCGTTGGAAGAACAACAAAAAATCGTCAAAAAATTTATACTTGGCTATCTCAAAGTGAATTCTAACAGCATGTGAAACAGATACAGGTGAACCAGATGCAAGTTTGACATTTTTAAATCGTGGTTCGATAACTTCAAGCTGAGCGTTTTGTTTTTGAAGATTTTCTAAAAAAGACTTGAGGTATTGCATTCGCGCAAGAACCTGTGTCAATCAAAGCACGGCGGCGAATTTTGCCGTCAAAGAGAACGTGTACATAAGATAAATAGTCTCCCTCTAGTGGGGTAGTTGCGCAAAGGTCATTTTCTGAATTAACTAAATAACTATCTAATTTTTTTTCGGTTTGAGTAGAGAAAGGTGATGATTGATTCTTGGACTGTTTTGAGACTTGTGGCTTTAAAAGTTCTTTCGTGATTTTTGAAAAGGGAAGTTACCCCTTTGTCTTTTTCCTCTTCCTAAAGCACATTGATTCGCCAAATGATTGGGATATCCACATTTAAAGCAAACGACTTTAGCGTACTGTGTGACTAGAAATTTGTTCTGGGGGTATAACTTGTATAGGTGATTGACCACTGATTTTTGCACTTGGACTTTGTTCTGTGCTTTGATAAGACGCCTGTGTTGGTGCTGGTGTGCATGATGGTTGTTGGAATGAATTGTGTGAATAGTTCTGTCCTCTACCTCGATAAAAATTATTACGATAGCCATTTCGGCCTCTGAATCCTCTGTTTCCTCTAGAAATTCCCCTGAAGTTTCCGCGACCGTATCCTCGATTCGGTTGGTAGCCTGTGTTTTGGTAGCTATCTTCTTGTCTCTGTTGATTTTCCTCATCTAATTGTTACGCGAAAGCATTCATTTTATTTTCAATGGCTTCCTGTGTCTGAGTTATTTTTGATAGAGCATTGACCAAATTCTCTGTGATAGTACTTCTCACTTCGTTAAATGCTCCATCGGAGTAATCATCCCTTTTACACAGGTTGTGAATAATCTGGTTCGGTATTTGTTTTTGTTTGCACTTGTATTCGTATAAGAAGGTCATCAGAACTTTTTTTCTTGAGTTCAGAAATCACATTTTGACCTTTTTGTGAGGAATTTGAACTGAACAAACTTTCGAAGGTTTCCAAACAACTCAAGGAAACATCAGGTGATTTTGCAACCGTTTCTATCTCAATTTTCTTAACAGGTATGCGATCTGTTAATTTGAGCTGAATTCTCTGACTAGGGTCAGTTTGGACACGTGATAAAAAATCTGCGGCATAATATGCTCTGCTGAGGATATGTGCAATTACAAGGTTAAATGACAAAAGTCTGTCCAAGAAATTCCAAAGTGAAGGTGGAATTCCTTTTGAGTGAAAAAATTGCGTCAAACTTTTATTATCAGTTTTTCTAACGCATTCGAAAATTTTTGTGAAGCTAGGAATAAGGTCTTCAAATTTTTCAACACCGCTACCAATGACATCCATGTATTGAGTACAAACGTTCGAAGCTAGGCAAGGATCTAAATAATGCCTTATAAATGCACTGAAACCTGTGACAGATTTACTGAGACCTTGTGTTAGGCATTTGTAGGCGTAAGTTCGTGAAGCAAAGTTAAATGCCAAAAATTGAAATGAAAGTTCATCGGCCATTTGTACCCAGTGGTATGCTTGCGAACAATCTAGCTTTGTAAACAATGTTTTTCCGACAAAGTGGTTTGAGGCATCGCTCATATTTGAGATTGGAAAGTTCGTGTTTATATAATCATTCCTTAGTAGGTGGTTTATTCTTCTCAAGTCAATCAAAATTCGAAATTTGCCTGATGATTTTCGTTGGGCAAACACAGGGCTACTATATTTGGAATGAGAAAGAGTTGTCACAAGATTGAAATAGTGCATAAGAACTAATTCAACAATGAGTTCATCCCTCAAAGGTATGGGCGTAATTGGACTTTGTACGTAAACAGGCATGTCATGCTCTGGTATTAATTTAATTTTGAGCTCTGTTTTGTAACCTACATCGAAACGATGTTTAGCAAATATGTCGGAAAATTCCACGAGCACCTCTTCAATTTCGACCTTTTGCTCTGATGTAAGAACTGAATTTTCCCACTTAAAATTTTGCAAAAACTTTTCCTTCTGTTCACAATCTTTTTTCGGGTCATTTTTTTCAAGGCCTTGAAAGTGTTTTATTTGCTCATAAATTTCTCTATGCAAAGGTGGTAGATTTTCTGGATTACTGCAGGTTTATGGAGTCGGAAACCAGAGTTTATTATACTCAGGGCTGGGGCGAGCTTTCTGATTTGAGAGATCTAATTGCACTAATTGATTGAGACCATTTCCTAGGTCATTTGGGTCTCTCATTTTTGCTAAACAATTAGCTGAGGGTCAATATTAAAAAGTCTATCCGCCTGCGATTGATTCAAAATTTCGAATGAGGCAATTAGAGTATCAGCTTTAATATGAACATAGTGATCAGAAAAGTTTATTGCAGATATTAGGATCTTTCCTTTTTCATCAGTTGTGCTGAGTGATGAAGTAAGCGCTCTTTCTGCTGTTTTTTCGAATTGTTCATTAGGTATAGGTACACCACTGCATTCTTTCTCTCAATGTGCATTCTAAGATTTTATGAGAATTCGGCGGAATAGTGTTTTTTACTTAGGAAAATTGGAATTTTCTTCACTTTTTTCAAAAATGTGCTTTTTTGGTTTTTCGGCTTAATTTCATTCAATATGACAGTTATATCAGGTAGTTTTAACAAATTGTTTGAGGGACAGATCCAGATAGAATTTTTCTTAAAGAAAGGATTGCCAATAATTACAGTGTTCATCGTTGGAAGAACAACAAAAAATCGTCAAAAAATTTATACTTGGCTATCTCAAAGTGAATTCTAACAGCATGTGAAACAGATACAGGTGAACCAGATGCAAGTTTGACATTTTTAAAACGTGGTTCGATAAATTCAAGCTCAGCGTTTTGTTTTTGAAGATTTTCTAAAAAGACTTGAGGTATTGCATTCGCGCAAGAACCTGTGTCAATCAAAGCACGGCGGCGAATTTTGCCGTCAAAGAGAACGTGTACATAAGATAAATAGTCTCCCTCTAGTGAGGTAGTTGCGCAAAGGTCATTTTCTGAATTAACTAAATAACTATCTAATTTTTTTTTTCGGTTTGAGTAGAGAAAGGTGATGATTGATTCTTGGACTGTTTTGAGACTTGTGGCTTTAAAAGTTCTTTCGTGATTTCTGAAACGGGAAGTTACCCCTTTGTCTTTTTCCTCTTCCTAAAGCACATTGATTCGCCAAATGATTGGGATATCCACATTTAAAGCAAACGACTTTAGCGTACTGTGTGACTGGAAATTTGTTCTGGGGGTTATAACTTGTATAGGTGATTGACCACTGATTTTTGCACTTGGACTTTGTTCTGTGCTTTGATAGGACGCCTGTGTTGGTGCTGGTGTGAATGATGGTTGTTGGAATGAATTGTGTGAATAGTTCTGTCCTCTACCTCGATAAAAATTATTACGATAGACATTTCAGCCTCTGAATCCTCTGTTTCCTCTAAAAATTCCCCTGAAGTTTCCGCGACCGTATCCTCGATTCGGTTGGTAGCCTGTGTTTTGGTAGCTATCTTCTTGTCTCTGTTGATTTTCCACATCTAATTGTTATGCGAGAGCATTCATTTTATTTTCAATGGCTCCCTGTGTCTGAGTTATTTTTGATAGAGCATTAACCAAATTCTCTGTGATAGTACTACTCACTTCGTTAAATGCTCCATCGGAGTAATCATCCCTTTTACACAGGTTGTGAATAATCTGGTTCGGTATTTGTTTTTGTTTGCACTTGTATTCGTATAAGAAGGTCATCAGAACTTTTTTTTTGCTTGAGTTCAGAAATCACATTTTGATCTTTTTGTGAGGAATTTGAACTGAACAAATTTTCGAAGGTTTCCAAACAACTCAAGGAAACATCAGGTGATTTTGCAACCGTTTCTATCTCAATTTTCTTAACAGGTATGCGATCTGTTAATTTGAGCTGAATTCTCTGACTAGGGTCAGTTTGGACACGTGATAAAAAATCTGCGGCATAATTTGCTCTGCTGGGGATATGTGCAATTACAAGGTTAAATGACAAAAGTCTGTCCAAGAAATTCCAAAGTGAAGATGGAATTCCTTTTGAGTGAAAAAATTGCGTCAAACTTTTATTATCAGTTTTTCTAACGCATTCGAAAATTTTTGTGAAGCTAGGAATAAGGTCTTCAAATTTTTCAACACCGCTACCAATGACATCCATGTATTGAGTACAAATGTTCGAAGCTAGGCATGGATCTAAATAATGCCTTATAAATGCACTGAAACCTGTGACAGATTTACTGAGACCTTGTGTTAGGCATTTGTAGGCGTAAGTTCGTGGAGCAAAGTTAAATGCCAAAAATTGAACTGAAATGTCGTCGGCCATTTGTACCCAGTGGTATGCTTGCGAACAATCTAGCTTTATAAACAATGTTTTTCCGGCAAAGTGGTTTGAGGCATCGCTCATATTTGAGATTGGAAAGTTCGTGTTTATATAATCATTCTTTAGTAGGTGGTTTATTCTTCTCAAGTCAATCAAAAGTCGAAATTTGCCTGATGATTTCCGTTGGGCAAACACAGGGCTTCTATATTTGGAATGAGAAAGAGTTGTCACAAGATTGAAATAGTGCATAAGAACTAATTCAACAATGAGTTCATCCCTCAAATGTATGGGCGTAATTGGACTTTGAACGTAAACAGGCATGTCATGCTCTGGTATTAGTTTAATTTTGAGCTCTGTTTTGTAACCTACATCAAAACGATGTTTAGGAAATATGTCGGAAAATTCCACGAGCACCTCTTCAACTTCGACCTTTTGCTCTGATGTAAGAACTGAATTTTCCCACTTAAAATTTTGCAAAAACTTTTCCTTCTGTTCACAATCTTTTTTCGGGTCATTTTTTTCAAGGCCTTGAAAGTGTTTTACTTGCTCATAAATTTCTCTATGCAAAGGTGGTAGATTTTCTGGATTACTGCAGGTTTATGGAGTCGGAAACCAGAGTTTATTATACTCAGGGCTTGGGCGAGCTTTCTGATTTGAGAGATCTAATTGCACTAATTGATTGAGACCATTTCCTAGGTCATTTGGGTCTCTCATTTTTGCTAAACAATTAGCTGAGGGTCAATATTAAAAAGTCTATCCACCTGCGATTGATTCAAAATTTCGAATGAGGCAATTAGAGTATCAGCTTTAATATGAACATAGTGATCAGAAAAGTTTATTGCAGATATTAGGATCTTTCCTTTTTCATCAGTTGTGCTGAGTGATGAAGTAAGCGCTCTTTCTGCTGTTTTTTCGAATTGTTCATTAGGTATAACTACACCACTGCATTCTGAAAATTGATCAGAGTTTTCTCTCAATGTGCATTCTAAGATTTTATGAGAATTCGGCGGAATAGTGTTTTTTACTTAGGAAAATCGGAATTTTCTTCACTTTTTTCAAAAATGTGCTTTTTTGGTTTTTCGGACACGTGATAAAAAATCTGCGGCATAATTTGCTCTGCTGGGGATATGTGCAATTACAAGGTTAAATGACAAAAGTCTGTCCAAGAAATTCCAAAGTGAAGGTGGAATTCCTTTTGAGTGAAAAAATTGCGTCAAACTTTTATTATCAGTTTTTCTAACGCATTCGAAAATTTTTGTGAGGCTAGGAATAAGGTCTTCAAATTTTTCAACACCGCTACCAATGACATCCATGTATTGAGTACAAATGTTCAAAGCTAGGCATGGATCTAAAGAATGCCTTATAAATGCACTGAAACCTGTGACAGATTTACTGAGACCTTGTGCTAGGCATTTGTAGGCGTAAGTTCGTGAAGCAAAGTTAAATGCCAAAAATTGAACTGAAAGGTCATCGGCCATTTGTACCCAGTGGTATGCTTGCGAACAATCTAGCTTTGTAAACAATGTTTTTCCGGCAAAGTGGTTTGAGGCATCGCTCATATTTGAGATTGGAAAGTTCGTGTTTATATAATCATTCCTTAGTAGGTGGTTTATTCTTCTCAAGTCAATCAAAATTCGAAATTTGCCTGATGATTTTCGTTGGGCAAACACAGGGCTACTATATTTGGAATGAGAAAGAGTTGTCACAAGATTGAAATAGTGCATAAGAACTAATTCAACAATGAGTTCATCCCTCAAAGGTATGGGCGTAATTGGACTTTGTACGTAAACAGGCATGTCATGCTCTGGTATTAATTTAATTTTGAGCTCTGTTTTGTAACCTACATCGAAACGATGTTTAGCAAATATGTCGGAAAATTTCACGAGCACCTCTTCAATTTCGACCTTTTGCTCTGATGTAAGAACTGAATTTTCCCACTTAAAATTTTGCAAAAACTTTTCCTTCTGTTCACAATCTTTTTTCGGGTCATTTTTTTCAAGGCCTTGAAAGTGTTTTATTTGCTCATAAATTTCTCTATGCAAAGGTGGTAGATTTTCTGGATTACTGCAGGTTTATGGAGTCGGAAACCAGAGTTTATTATACTCAGGGCTGCGGCGAGCTTTCTGATTTGAGAGATCTAATTGCACTAATTGATTGAGACCATTTCCTAGGTCATTTGGGTTTCTCATTTTTGCTAAACAATTAGCTGAGGGTCAATATTAAAAAGTCTATCCGCCTGCGATTGATTCAAAATTTCGAATGAGGCAATTAGAGTATCAGCTTTAATATGAACATAGTGATCAGAAAAGTTTATTGCAGATATTAGGATCTTTCCTTTTTCATCAGTTGTGCTGAGTGATGAAGTAAGCGCTCTTTCTGCTGTTTTTTCGAATTGTTCATTAGGTATAACTACACCACTGCATTCTGAAAATTGATCAGAGTTTTCTCTCAATGTGCATTCTAAGATTTTATGAGAATTTGGCGGAATAGTGTTTTTTACTTAGGAAAATCGGAATTTTCTTCACTTTTTCAAAAATGTGCTTTTTTGGTTTTTCGGCTTAACTTCATTCAATATGACAGTTATATCAGGTAGTTTTAACAAATTGTTTGAGGGACAGATCCAGATAGATTTTTTCTTAAAGAAAGGATTGTCAAAAATTACTGTGTTCATCGTTGAAAGAACAACAAAAAATCGTCAGAAAACTTATACTTGGCTATCTCAAAGTGAATTCTAACAGCATGTGAAACAGATACAGGTGAACCAGATGCAAGTTTGACATTTTTAAAATTTGGTTCAATAAATTCAAGCTGAGCGTTTTGTTTTTGAAGATTTTCTAAAAAGAATTGAGGTATTGCATTCGCGCAAGAACCTGTGTCAATCAAAGCACGGCGGCGAATTTTGCCGTCAAAGAGAACGTGTACATAAGATAAATAGTCTTCCTCTAGTGGGGTAGTTGCGCAAAGGTCATTTTCTGAATTAACTAAATAACTATCTAATTTTTTTTTGGTTTGAGTAGAAAAAGGTGATGATTGATTCTTGGACTGTTTTGAGACTTGTGGCTTTAAAAGTTCTTTGGTGATTTCTGAAACGGGAAGTTACCCCCTTGTCTTTTTCCTCTTCCTAAAGCACAATGATTCGCCAAACGATTGGGATATCCACATTTAAAGCAAACGACTTTAGCGTACTGTGTGACTAGAAATTTGTTCTGGTGGTATAACTTGTATAGGTGATTGACCACTGATTTTTGCACTTGGACTTTGTTCTGTGCTTTGATAAGACGCCTGTGTTGGTGCTGGTGTGAATGATGGTTGTTGGAGTGAATTGTGTGAATAGTTCTGTCCTCTACCTCGATAAAAATTATTACGATAGCCATTTCGGCCTCTGAATCCTCTGTTTCTTCTAGAAATTCCCCTGAAGTTTCCGCGACCGTATCATCGATTCGGTTGGTAGCCTGTGTTTTGTTAGCTATCTTCTTGTCTCTGTTGATTTTCCTCAACTAATTGTTATGCGAGAGCATTCATTTTATTTTCAATGGCTTCCTGTGTCTGAGTTATTTTTGATAGAGCATTAACCAAATTCTCTGTGATAGTACTACTCACTTCGTTAAATGCTCCACCGGAGTAATCATCCCTTTTACACAGGTTGTGAATAGTCAGTTGTTTACGCGCAAGGAGGCATAAATCCTCTATGGCTGTGTTGTCAGGTTGCTCTAGAAGCTTGGCTCTCAACCAGCTAGGCATGCATTTTTTAAAGAACCGTTTAATCTGGTGCTCTCTCTCCTGTTGGGCAAACAGCAAAGCTTGCGCATTTCGTGCGTCAACTGCATCAATCGCAGCTTGATTTTCTCCGTTGGGATAGGCTTCAGGAATTGGATCTGGGTACGCGCGCACTGCCATTTTGTAACGTTACCAGAAAGTTTTCTGGGTAGTCGGTTTTCGGATCGAATTTAATTTTTTCTAATTTTATAACATGTAATTCTTGAAGATGAGTATTGCAGAAGTGATTTCTGAGTGCTGTTAAACTAAGTTCTAAATCGTTTCTTGTGGCCTCGGGTAGAGTTTGAAAGTAACGAAGTGCTCCGTCTTTCAAGTGGAGTTGCAAGAAATTTGCCTGCTGTGCTCCTGCAATTGCAGCTACTCCTATTATGCTCCTCAAAAGTCTCTCAAACTCTGGAAAACTCTCTTTATCTAATCCAGCATAAGGTATTAGTGTGATTTGTGGTTTTGCCATTTTAATTATAGTTTAAATGTGTTCGTTACACTTTTGTGAACTTTATCGTGTTTTTATTGCTGTGAAAACTGGACTTAAGATGATTTACGGAGAAAAGTGTTTCTCTGTGCAAAGATATTTAGCTTAAGATTTCAAAAACGGACAGATAACAAAGTACAAATTGAGCTGTTATGCGGTCTGTGGGCTTAATGGCCTTAGGCTGCTAATTTAGGTTTGAGTGAAATCAGTTTCATCTTCATGATTCATTGATGATCTCACAAGGAACAATTTTCATGAATGGTTAAAATGAGTACAACCGACTGGAGAGCGTTCATCAAGCTGTTTAAGCACTATATCATTTTACTGCACTGTGAATAGGACCAAAAAATAGATTTTCAACGAAACCTTGCTATGACTTCTGTGTGTAGCACGTGAAATTTCCTCGTTTTTTCCACGTTGTAAGCACTAGGAAAGCTGACCTTTTACACAGATACTGCCGGCGTGTTGTTTCAGCTCGTCTCTGTCTTCTAGAAAAGTTGAATGTTGATGAAGTTGTCTTCCTTCCTGTTCCCAACTCGTATACCAGGTGTGTAGTAAAAAGGTGTTCTGGTATAATACTAATAACTTTTAATCAAAATGTTTGCTTGTCGTGTGTGCATGCACTAAAGTTTTCTAAGGTTTTTCAGGTGTTTTCTACAAAGCGGATGGATGGCAAAGCAGTTCCTCTTTTTTCTTCAGATACGAGGTCGACAAACTTCAAATAAGTATTCAACAAAAAACTGTTTTCTCACAATGAAGCCAGAAAAGATGTGTTCAGTGAAAAATTCAGTAAATTAAGAACAGAAGATTATTACAATAATTAATGAAGAAAAACTATCAGGGTATTAATTCAACTGAATATTACAGTAGCAAATTTGGTGTGAGTCAAGTTATTGTTCAAAAGTAAGGTGGGGCTTGCTGATATTTGATCAATTGTTTAATGATTGTTCTAAGTAAACAATAGCAATCATGCCCATCAAATTTTATGATTTTCGAAATTTTCTATAGGGCGTCACTAACCCCCAATATACGCAAATTGTCGCGATCAGCATCATTCATAGCCTGAAAACTGGCCTATTTTCGTCAAAAAATCATCTACTGTATCAATCTCGAGGTGTACGTCCTCCAAAAGAAATGGAGAAAAAGCATACAAAACCCTAGCGAATCATGGGTGACCCCGCAATCATTCAGATCATCACTTCTGGAATCGGAAATCTTGCAAAAACAGGCCTTCTTGAAAGACACTTCTTTGAAAACAAACAGAAAATAGTTGCACTGAACGAGACGAGAAAGTGACTTTAGTAAACAGCAACCCATAACTATCTTGATTTCCGCCTTTAACCGAAAAAGACAATATCGAGTGCTTTGGGTTGCGTGGTATAAACTTAAAAATTAGACTACCTATAAAAAATTCAGTCCATGTCAACGTTGACCTTAATATTACAGATACAATAAATCAAATTGAAAGCCTCACCACAGGTAAAAGACAGTGATCAGAATCCATTAGAATCAAAATTACATCATAGTGACAGAACAACGACCGAAGATTGTAAAACTGGACGCAATGGTGTACACGTTTCAAACAAACTAACATTATTTATGATATCCAACTGACAGATGAACATTCCAACTATGTAAATACGATAGCTAGATTTGAAACAGGCGTGCTGAGCTTTAAAGACCCCATACCCAATTATTTACCAATCGAAAAAAATGATGTAAAATTTTAATTCGAAAACTTGGAATAGCTGTAGACATCATTTTATGTACAATTTTTTTAAAAAACGGACCAGAAATCTGGTCTTTATGTAATCAAATCCTGTCTATTTAAACGTCATAATTAATAAAAACGAACCGAAATTACTTTTCGCATCGAATCGAGACATTAACTAGAAGTCATCTTAAGTTCAAAAATAGATTTCACTGTCAAATTAAAATGTGCTTTGAATCTCCAAAGTTGTGTTGAGCAGAACAATTAAACTTTTGTTGACCACAGATAAATTCTTACAACAATCGAAATCAAAAAATAAGTAGAGTTTTCAACACCTGAGACTAATAAAAAAAGTTCAGAGTTAAAAAGATCAATTAGTATCCTGGTAATCAATTACCGCATGGTTTTTGACTCAAACGAACTATCCACATATTACGGAGTATCCACATATTACGGAGTATCGAAAACTCTTGATATTTATAGGAAACCGGAACGCTTCTTAAGCATTTCTTAGCATCCGGATATAACACTTCTACATCTTTGAAGTTTCTGCCTACGCGCAATTTCAGGAAAACCTTGTCTTTGATCTCTTATCGAGCATCAACAGCAATTATCGTACATATCACCAGATAAAATTCTAAGAAAGAGCACTAACTCGACATCAACGAAAATCTCACTTGTTATCTGGCAGAAGCGTCACCAATGTCATTTTGTTATATCTATGCTCTTTTTGGAAACAAAAAGCGTGTGCTGAATAAAATTTCTCTCAACATGCGCTTGTAGACGGCAGTTTCACAAAACGTTTTTATATCGAAGGGAAATTCCAACTCTGAACCAGTTTGGTAAGATCTGATTAAAATCCTTTCAATGAAACTGTGCTTAGCCACAAAAATTTCGTTTTGTTATACTTAAAAAGAGCAGCTTGCTTCCACTGATGAGACCCATCGACACTCCTATTTTCATTGGCATGTTCCCACTTTTCCGTTCTGATTTCTCAACTGTTTTTTTTCTGATCAAATCCTGCTTAGTAGTAGTAGTAGTAGCGAAGTCTTTAGGGATATACCATGGGTATTCACCCTTTATGTCATTAGTGAGTAAGTTTGCAATGTTGGTTACAGTTCGTGCATTGGCAGAGTATCCTCCAGGTACATAGATTGACTTCGTTGATCTTTTCGAAGAATTTCCAAAATTGCTGTGTTATTCGTGCTTTTCTGTTTTCTTTCGTTGTTAAGTCGATATGTTTTTTCAGAATGTTGTGCAGTGTTCCGTTTCGTGTCCAGAAGTTATCGTCGGTCCTTTTGAGTCTGGTTTTGGGAATGTTGAAGCTGGAGTTGGAGCCTTGTCTGGTTCGTTCGTTCGTATTACGTGATATGTAGTCTGATGTTTTTATGTCATACTTGTGGTCAGTGATGGCGCAGAACAGTAGGAGACTGTGGAGTTCGAAGTACATTGAGAGTGGCAATAAGTTGAGTTCTTTGAGTCTTTCTTTATAGGGAATTGTGTTGTTTAGAATCCACTGTGTTGCACTTTTCTGTATTCTTTCGATGTTTGACAAGTCTCTTTTGTTGGGGTACCAGACCTCACATGCGTATGATATGTCGGGTACCACGTATCCTGTGCATGCGTTTAGTTTGGCTTTAGTCGTTGACTTGAAGGAAAGGTTACGCTTGAGGAACCACAACGATTTCAGAGATTTAGTTCGACGCAGGTTACAGTTTTCTTTCCAGGAGAGGTCGTTCGAGATTAGGACACCAAGGTCTTTTTGAACTTTAACAGGTTTGACAGCGACTTCGTTCATTTTGACCACTGATTGCTTTTTGAAGTGTATCAGACTACATTTGTCATCATGGAGATTCATTTTTTTGCAACACACCAGTTATGTAAACTTATTAGGTCACTTTCTAGGAGTTCATGAGCTGTGCTTAACAGTTTGTAGTCATCGGCATATCCGAAGCGTTCACTTTCACTTGCAACACTGAAGAGGTCATTTTTGTAGATTAAAAAGAGTAGAGGACCCAATAAGGACCCTTGTGGGACCCCGCTAGTGACATCACGGAATTCAGATCTTGAGTTGTTTATTTTCACGCATTGTTTTCTATTGTCTAAATAATTAGCAATTAGTTTTAGGGCTGTTCACCTTATTCCCATTTTGTGGATTTTCAAAAACAGGAGATCGTTAGGAACCTTGTCGAAGGCTTTTTTGAAGTCTAAGTAGAAAACCGTTAGTTCATCAATTGCCGACGAATCGTTGAGCAGGTATATTTTATCGAGGAAGCAGATAAGTTGTAAAATGGCTGATCGACCGTCTCTAAATCCAAATTGAGAGTCGTGAAGTTTAAGCCTTACTACTGGATATAACCAGTCAAAGATGACTTTTTCTTGAACTTTCGACGGGCAACAGAGGCAGTTAATGGGTCTATATTTGGTTACGTCGCTTTTATCGCCGTCTTTGTAGATGGGAGTTATTTCGCTTTCTTTCCAGTATTGTGGATATACACCTTTGTTGAAGCAGGTTTGGAAGATGACAGTTAATGATTTAGCCAATGTGGTTGCAAGTTGTTTTAGAGTCTCGTTTCCTATTCGATCGGGTGCTTTCGCCATTTTTGATTTAAGAGAACTGAGTATTTCCGTGACTTGCTTTTCGCAGCAAGTTGTTTTCTTGAATGTATTCGGCCCGAAGTCAACGTTTGTATTGTTTGTTATTATGTTAAAAACACTTTGGAATTATTGGTTAAACAGGTTTGCCTTTCCTTCATCATTTTCTGCTACTTTGTTTTGTAAATGCATTTCATGTGGGTACGGTTGCGCTTTTTTAATGGATCTCAGATAGGCTTGGATCTTACTGAAAACCCTTATTCTGAAAATCTCGTTTTCGTAGTCGGCTTGGTTGTTACAGGATCCGATTTCAATTTTGCTTTCAAGATCAAGAATTTTTTGCGTTTTTAGGGGTTGCGCTTTTCTGGCTTTTTTGCGTTTGAGTGTGTTAAGTTGGTTGATCAGGTGGGAGGTAGGTTTCGAGATCCATGGAGGGAGGTGAGATAGATGGCTAGTATTTCTTGGTACGTTTTCGGTAAACGGTTTGTTGAACCATAGGTACCATTGATTGGTGACTTTGTCTACAATGCTGTAACAGTAAGGTTCGAAAGGATTATCGACAATTGTTTGATTAAAATTCTCCCATTTAGTCCGAGAGACTGCATATTTGACAATTTTATGGTGTTTCTCCGTTGCATTATTGAAGGTTAACAGGGATGAGAATGCTGGGTGGTCTGAGCACTTTTTTAAATTGATTGAGTAGTTATCATTATAAAGAGTTATTTTATAAAACGAAATCGCGTATCTGATTTGTTATTTTATTTCTTTTTCTCCTTCGGTCTTCAGTGAGAAGAACGCTTCAGACCCCTTCTCCAACAAGAGGAGATGAAATCCTACCGTAATTACGGAAGCAGGCGCGATCGTTCTACATTGAGAGTAAAACAATTTTTCAATTTTGTTCTTGGATTCGCATTGCAGACTCTCAGAACATAGAGTCGTTTTCGCAACTCACATCAGAACTAATTATTGAACCCCGAACAGAATGATCTTAAATAACATCAACATCCATTTGCAAACAAAATTTTTCCCAGGCTTTATGAACAAATTCTAATTCTGTAATGAGATGACACTTGACTATCTGATAACAAATTCTTTTCAAATATCATTGAAATAAGCGGCTAAAGTTTGTATTGATTCACTGCTACAAGGTAGATTACTGCCATCTGAGATCCATGCAAATTTTGAGTCAAAAGTTGATCTTCAAGCAAATTAGTGAGCAGAAATATAGCCACACCGTACATCGCCATATCGATCGGAACAGCTTGTGTTTTTCTTGAGCGCATTTCGTTCCAAATGTGTAATTACGATAGCTAAATTTGAAACAGGCGGTAAAAGTCCTCTTTGTTGTGCGTTCACGCCCTCAATTATTCATCAATGGAAAATAAACGATGTTAATGTTTAATTCAAAAACTCGGAATAGTTGTAGACATCATTTTCTGTACCAATTTTCTTTAAAAACAGACCAGCAATTTGGTCTTTATGTCATCGAATGCTGTCTATTTAAACGTCATAATTGATACAACGAACCGAAACAGGTAAATTAAGAAATGCCTCTCCACAACACTGGTTGAATATTGGCTGGTCCGGGGCCCTCCTAGAACTACGTCTTCATAAAGCATTTTGTATTGTTTAACTCTATGAATAAAAGGATATATACAAGCAGCAGCTGAGGAAATGAAACAACAAACAGAAAGAATAAGAAAACAAACAAAATAGGACATAATAGGATATAGATTTGCATGGGGTTAAATGGAATGATTTTTAACCACGAGATAATAGGGTGTACATGCGAATAAATGTGAGTGGAATACCACTCTATAGTTTCTATTTTTGCCGTCCGTTTAGTTAAATTAGACTAAAGAACTGCTTTCCTCTCCACTTGTTAGTTATTTTGGCGACTGGGCCGTCTTTACACTGTCTGGAGGGGAACAGCCTGGAGTGCAGCATCCGGCTACTAAGTGCTACTCATTGCCGACAGTTTATGGCAGCCTAAAGATTGTAAGCTTTACTATTTAATAGTTTTGTCTCGAGGTACAGGATAGTGTTTTCCGTGAAAAAAAAGAATACTAACCCTAGGAAATTATAGAGTACAAATTTGGTTTTAATCAGATGAATTGCGAAATAATGTTCCCACTAAAATCATCTTTAATTTTTAGGACTTTGCATTTGTTTGTCACTTCGGAGTGCCTGACTATCATAGTAAGAAGAAAAGTTTAAAAAATTTTTCACATCCTGCGTTTGCTTTTCCAGTTCGTAGTAGAGATCGTCGGACTCCACCTTGTAAAGTAGACTGTCCATAGAGCAGTCTAAGTAGCGCAGTTGACAGGAGAAATTAGCCCGCATAACATAAAAGTGATATCTGTCCATGCAAAATTTTGTTAATTCGAGGAAGCTTGCACCAACAATTGTTGAAGTGTTCTAATTTAGTATTTTTGGCTTTGAGCAAAATGCCATCATGGTTTTGCCATAAATTTTGAGTATTTCAATCTCAAATTTTGACATTTATTTTTCGACTCTTTCAGCATTGCGAGTTATTTCCATTTTCAAATAGCGCCTTGGATTCTGTGTTTTCCCATTGATCGAATTATTCATTAGTTTGTGGTATTTGAACTTATTTGTTACACTCTTGCGCATGTTGCTGTTTAAATTTACGTAGTGTTCCAGCCATTGTTCTTGATTAAACTGTAGCACGCGGTGCAGCCTAGCAATGCGCATTCCAAGTTAAGCATATAGCTGTAGTAACTTGAGGTAAAAACATAACGTTTCTTGTCATACATTGTATGCAGCAATTTGGAAACCTTTGCTAGGGGTATATTGAGCCGCTCTTTTATGTCAAATTGGAATTCGCTTAGCCAGGCATCTAACACTATTTCCTTTACGGGCACAAGGAGATAATTTTTATTTTGGTCGTTAATGTTTGCCAGGTATTCAAGGTCCACCTCAACGAAGTGCCCAATCTTTAAATTTGTTGGCATAGTCAGTATTTTTTTGATCGATACTTGATAAAAAGTTGTCTATGGTGAGACCTGCATCACACCGCCTTATAAATTATTAACGTCTACGCTAAATCCAAACGTAGAAGGCTTGAACCATGTCAAATGCCGGTTATGCGCTTTGAAATATGGCGTCTCAAAAACTGAAGTCATGCCACAACTCACTGATGGCTAGGTCATGTGTAAATGTTCCGGTTCCGTCATTAACTTTACACGTGCTTTGTAAATTCTCAGTGCAGCGTACTTTTCTATATTTGGTGCCGTATAGAATTTGGCTACATCTATCCTGTACGTTTGATAGCTCAGCTTTCGACAGTACGTTGAGCAGCACGCAAGCAATGCAACATCCAGCTTCAGATTTCAATTGTGATAGTTTTGCATAGTTCTACATTCGATTATCTCCAAATATGTTTTGCTTTGTGCAATTCCTGGCTGCTGATTAATATTTTTCCATTATCCAAAATGTTTTTCCACATCTCAAGTGGCGGCAACTCTTGATCAGCGATCTTTTTCTGTTTGAGAAGATTATGTTCGGAATGGGGAATATCGGCGAACATGGACTCCATTACAGCAAACTCAGAAATTGGGCAACGTCTAAACCATTTTCTAACGTACCACTTTATAATTTCTAGGAGTCTTTAAACCAAAAACACTCGTAAATAGGTACACATTTTTTATCAGCAGTCTCAAAAGTGCTCACTTTCACTCCTAACACCATTGTTATATCCGTCTCATCAGTGAGTGGTATCATCTTGATTGTTGTAGTGGGTTCGCATTCTTGAGGACTGAAACAGGTGCGATGCAGGTCATAATTTTGAATATTATTCCCCAAAAACGGGAATGAAATTGGAGTTTTTGATTGCTCTGTTGCATTGAGGATAAGCCCATTCAAGAAAGCTGCTGATATAATGACGATGATCTAAATCCTTTCCATCGCTCTCAAGAAAATCACTCTGGCAAATCCCATATTTTTTTTGTATCACTCTTCCGAACAGTTGAGTGGTCACGGCAATAGAACGGGTTTCTGCTCTTGTATATCTTTGGCAAACTTGTGGTTTATTTGCACAAAAGTTTGCTTGCAATTGACTGAACTGTCCAATTGACTGGATTTGGGCTGCGGATTACAATGCTCTACGACTGCTATCGCAAATCCACATGGTTCATATATTTCGATTGATCGGGTTGATAAACTCTCTGAACTAGCTGGGCAGGACGCTAAGATATTGAGAGTGGATTTGAAATCCAAAAAGATGAACAGCGGAGCAAGGTTGCGGACTAATTGTTGATTTTGTATAAATTTTTGCTGGCTTTTGGCACGCGAATAACAGCAGGTGGATTATTACCGCAAACTTCAACATGATCTAAATATTGTTTAACATCTTCGTTACACAAGTAAAAACAATTCCGACACAGGTGAAGGGTCGACCTAAATTTCTTGTTTTTGATAAAACAGAAGAACCTGGTTAAGAAGTTCTTGATAATAAATAAGAAGTCTGTAAAGAGTGAGAATTGAACTATTTTTAGTGCCAACACATCAATGACATTGAAGACCATGGGCATTGTAAAATTACCAGCAGTCTGAGTCGATGACATGTTCTGATAGAATTTGGGGGGATGATAGCCTTAAAGAGTAATTTCGGCCTTCTTCTCCCTGAAAAATTTTGCTCTGTTGATAGGAGGCTGCAACAAAGCAGTAAATGAAACAGTTGTTGTCTGTATAATTCCGGATGTTGAGGAGAGAAGTGCATTTTTGTAAATGACGTGGTAGATCGATATAGGAAGAACCGCTGGCCGGTGTGCTTGGCGAACCTGATATTGACGCGAAGAACTTTCAAGCAAACATCCACTTCCAGAAGAAGCAAACGTGAACAACACAGCGAGCATTTGTTCCATTTTTTCTAGGCTGTCACTTGAGAGTCATTCAATGTACACAGGAGTCATAAATTTTTCAAAATTTTTCTCTGATAGATTTCAATTTTTTGACAACTTTTTCATTTTATAAACTGATTTTTGTGTTCATATGCTGCTGCAAGTTTGGCGTAATGTTAACAGTTCTTTCGCGCCAAAAAGCGCTAACGTTTTGCAAATCAAAACTTTGGATTTAACAAACAGATGTTTACTAATTTAATTGATACGGAAGTCCAATTCTTTTTTATTACCACAAGAACTAAACGCTTCACAGTTATTGCAGTACATGAATGCCTGCTAGGGAAAACAATATGTCTGTGGATGTGTCATGGGGGAAAATGAAAATTTTCCCTGAACAAATCCAAACATGATAATTCACTTGAATTATATTTCTGACTATCTTATGAAAAGAAGCACAAAACGGAGATAAAAAGATTGTTATAGTCCAATTTCAAGAAATGGAAAAAAGTAATTGTTATAACCCACGCACACGCAACAGCGTAATATCTCAAATTTAAAACAGTTTTTTTATATCAAAGTAAAGTTTCAACTTCCAATAAATTTAATTTAATCGAATAACACCTTCGAAGAATTTTCTGGTCGTCGCTTTTTGGTGCACCGCTAACGTTTGAGGTCTCTAAAAAACCTGGTGCTTGGAAGCAGTTGCTAACAGTTTCTCGTTTCGGCGTCTCAAAATTTGTTCTGGACAGAAAATTCTTGTCGTAGTTATCGAAATTATCTGGAGGGTTGTTGTTCTCGTGAATTTCAGCGAAAAGAGATGGGCTAGGTGTAGGCGTAACAGTTGCACTTGTCTTAACTGCTGGTGTTTTGGGTAGAATACCTAACGTTGTCGTACTGTCCGGTGAAGAAGCTGAAATTTTTATCCCTCACAAATTGGACAGATCATCACAAGCTTGAAGAGCTCCTAGTTGATTTTCAAACAAAAGTACGCAGTCACAGTCGTAGTGGTAGAAAAGAAGTTTTAATTCATCAGGTAATGTGTCCATATTACAATCTTGAAATTCTGGCAGCACTTTTGCAGGTAGTTGGCCAGCAGATGAAACAGTAATGCATTCGGACGGTTCGTTTTTTTTTGGGCAGGGCAGCAATTGTACTTATGAGAAACTTTCGAAGGAGACTGTGATGGTAAACGTATTCAGTTTTGTTTTCACACATCTTTTTGTTTTCGCTGTTGAATGATAACCTCAAATTTTTACCACTTGAACTAAAACCACAGAACAACCACATAAGCTGTCTGATAAACTAATGTTCCTTCCCAGGAAGCTTCTAGATCTGCGAGAACACTAACCGACATTTTAAAGTTAAGTGTAAAAGAAATCAGGATTGAAGATGTTGCTCAAAACAACCTGCAATTTGACGCAACACATATATTAATGCCGGTCAAGTTATAGCTCAGGGTGTCTGTGTTTAACTCTTGTGATAGCGTTACGTAAGCTAGGGCCAATTGTGTTTTTAATTTTGAGCGCAAAACAAACAATTTTAATTTTAGCGCACCAAAGATTGTTATCTATGGCTACATCTGTTTTCAATTAACTGATGTTCTAAATTATGTTTAGTGAGTAGTTTCTTATCTGAGATCAAATCTGCTTTTATTTACTATTGTATATGATTTCTTTATGCCTTTCGACGTTTAAGTCTATTATTTGAGATTACATCCGTTTCTTATTTCTAGTGTTTGTGAGTTCTTTTATGCATGTGAAAATGTTGAAAACATCATATTTGTGCATCATCTGTTAGCCGTAAAACTTGCAATGAACAGCCTAAAGTTCGCCTAGGGTACTTGAGTAGAGTGCTCACAACTTTATTTCAGAGAGATAAAACTTTCACTTCCATCAAAATCAGAGAATTCGTTGGTTGGTATTCCGACATTTTAAAAATTGATAAGCGTTTAATCAGTGAAAACTCATGAAAAGACGGGGACCTTTGTGTTTCTGAAATTGCTCAAGAAAGCAGAAAGCAAATACGAATTTCAGCAGAGAATTTCTCTAAGTGTTCAAGAATTTATGAACATAAAGCAAAAGTAAACAGAAGTTAGAATAAGATACTAGGACCAACAACACCAGCAACAAAAATGATTGAGGCGATGTACGAGTGATCGCAAGTTTATTTTAAACAATTTCAAAAGCAAATCAAGCTTCAAATTGTTGAAGAGAAACAAGCAGTTTCTAACACACGTCTTTATGCATTGTGTGCCTATTTTTATATTGATTTCTGCTGTTTGATAACTAATCATTATCACGTTTTAATTGATACAACTTTCGAAAAAAAATCTAAAACGAAACCAGAATTTTTGTTTGATTTGTATTTTTATAGCTTTCAAATTTTAATTTTTCACTGCACCAACTTTGGGGACTAATGGAGACGGCATTACAAAGCTCAAATTGGCAGTTGAAATCGACGGATGCCAGTAGTAGCTCAAAAGACTATCTAAGACGCTCTTCGTCCATCAAAACAAGTTCAAACTGATTATGTTTATAGTGAAACTGTTCGAAGCATTGAAAAGCTTTTGTCTGGTCCTCATTCTGGTGCTTTTAGTCAACTTATAGATTTTGTTTGACAGTGGATTCGGAAAACTGAATATTGATCCTGATTTGTTGAGTGTTCGCCTTGCAAATGAAGAAAAATTAAATTTTGGAAAAATATTTTATTGCACTCAAGGAAGGGTTAATACATCGTACAAGAATCAAAGTGAATTATTTGAGCATCACTTATTTTTACAATTTTTTGTGAGCTAAAAATATGATGAGCGATACAAATACAAAGGAGTTTTCACGTTGAATTGGCTGATTTTTCAGTAACTGATAAACTTTGCATTTTCTTCTCGCAAAATTTTTCTTTGGTAGACATCTTTTTGTTTAAATAGACTGTCCGAGAGGGTGAGCAAAGAACATTTAATCTTTGTTTCGGTCACAAAATTAATCAGTGGGTACCAAAACTTTCTGCTGTAGCTGTGTTAACAATTAGAAAACTGTTTGTTTTCAACTTGGGGAAAATTAATTAGGGCGACGACACCCAGAATTTATGCTGGAGTGACATCGTCTTTGTCCATTTTTAGTGTGTCAAATTGGGATTCTCTGATACTCTTCTTGCACTATCAACAAAATTGCGCTGCTTGTTCTCCAATAACGAGAACCTCAATATTGTTTGGTAGGAATACAGAAAATATTAACTCAAAAGAAATTGTGCAATTTTTCAGTTATCCGATAACGTATTATGGTTAAGACGTTTGTCTTCAGCTCTAGATATTCGATACAAGCAAGCAGTTTCGATATACATAAATCTGCTTAAAGTTGATTTTTCGAAAATGAAATGAATTTTGCTGGTTGTTACCCAGAAAAACTTCATTTGTTATTAAGCAGATAGCCAGTCGGTGAATTGTTCCTCTCGCAAATATATTTTCTTGCTTCCAACTGTGTAGACCCGCTGAAGCTAAAAACGTTTTCGTGAGTGTTTCAAGGTAAAGATAGGAGGCGGGACTACTCAAAAATTGTTTTCTAAATCACGTGGACAACAATGTCATTAAGGGTCACCTTCCGCACGTACAAATTAGCTTCAACAATTATTGCTTTGTAGTGCTTCGCGGTACCATAAGAGAGTATAACAAAATCATCAATTGAGTGTCTGAATGCAATGCAAAATTTCACACCACGTAGCAGATCACTGTCAGATGTGAAAATGTGTACAGCATTTTTACCATAGATTTTGCATTCAGTGGGTTGCCTCATCAAAAGTTTTCTTCTGAAGTTGAAAGCGTTCCCGGGTTTCCCTCTTTAGAGTAGCCCTGACAGGCCAGCCATGTATTTGTTGCATCTTTATTATATAAGAATTTTGTCCAATGATACGTTTTTGAGCATAGTTTCCAATAGCGATAGTGTTTCTGTCATCAGCGAATTCAAATTCTAACATGAGTCCATTTGGACTGCAAATGGGAATCACTTTTTGACAAAAACCACCATTAAAAGTCACCAGTAGTCAGTAGTGAGCTTTCTTTAAATAAATCCAATGAGATCTGAGTTGTTTCTGGTGGTAACAAATTAGCGATCATCTCTCACTTTATCAAAAAATGCCGACCGAATTCCTTTTGGTGCTCTATGCATTGAAATGATACTTCTACGTTTTTCGATTACTTTGATAGGCTTTTTTCGTATTGATTTACTCCGACCCGAAGTAATTCGTCGAGAGCCTCCAGTCTATTTTTCAACAGTTTTTTCTGAATTTTGTTTTTAAATGCCTGTTTTTTGTTGCCCACTACATTCAAAACCTCTGGTACACTTTGTTTGAGAAGTTCTTTTCCGATACTTTTAGCATTTGTTAAAACGAAAAGTGATGATAGAGGCAGTGCAACACGGCCCATTCTTGCAACTAAAGCGCCATAAACTTTTCTTCTTCGTCGATAATATCCAGAGAAATGAGGCACAGATGTCGCTTGTTCAGCATAGTAAGAATCCATTTTATTGGGATTTTCTTTGCAATTGTAGTGTTAGAATAACTTTATCAGTTCTCGAAAAGGAACTATTTTTTGTCACCAGTTTAATTGAAATTGATTGAATTTTGTCAGTCAAAAACTTCTTGTAGTCTAAATTTGTAAAATAACATTTCGATGAGTTGGTTCCAGCCCACATGCACAACCGTTTTTCAGACAGACGTTGTTTTGAATCAGTGACTCTCTAAAGAGGTGCTTTAGTGTCACCGACATTAAAGCACCTCTTCATTTTGTACCCCACCAAGAATGTCTTTATGTCTAAATAGACTCCCCGAGAGGGTGAACAAAGAACATATAATCTTTGTTTCGGGCACAAAATTAATCAATGGGTACCAAAACTTTCGGCTGTTGCTGTGTTAACAATTAGAAAACTGTTTGGTTTCAACTTGGGGAAAAATAAGTGCGGCGACGACAGCCAGAAATTATGCTGGAGTGACATCGTCTTCGTCCATTTTTAGTGTGTCAAAATGGGATTCTCTGATACTTTTCTTGCACTATCAACAAAATTGTACTGCTTGTTCTCCAATAACGAGCATCTCAGTATTGTTTGGTAGGAATACAGAAAATTTTAACTCAAAATAAATTGAGAAATTTTTCAGTTCAGTGTGAATAAAGTCACGGGATGCTTGTTGGGTACTGGTCAAGTCAAAAAATATTATGAAAAGGTTTGGGTAATCTGACAAACTTATTCCATGTCATTATCAATGTAACCTAGATCCAAAAATGTATTATGGTTAAGACGTTTGTCTTCAGCTCTAGATATTCGATACAAGCAATCGGTTTCGATATACATAAATCTGCTTTAAGTTGAATTTTTTTGAATATGAAATGGATTATGTGGTTTTTACCCACAAAAACTTTATTTGTGTTTAAGCAGATCGCCAGTCGGTGAATTGCTTCTCTTGCAAACATATTTTCTTGCTTCCTACTTTGTAGACCCCCTGAAGCTAAAAACGTTTTCGTGGGTGTTTCAAGGTAAAGATAGGAGGCGGGACTACTCAATAATTGTTTTGTAAATCACGTTGACAACAATGTCATTAAGGGTCACCTTCCGCACGTACAAATTAGCTTCAACAACGTTTGCTTTGTAGTGCCTCGCAGTACCATAAGACAGTATAACAAAATCATCAATGGAGTGTCTGAATGCAATGCAAAATTTCACACCACGTAGCAGATCACCGTCACTTGTGAAAAAGTGTACAGAATTTTTACCTTAGATTTTGCATTCAGTTGGTTGCCTCATCAAAAGTTTTCTTCTGCAGTTGAAAGCCTTCTCATGTTTCCCTCTTTAGAGTAGCCCTGACAGGCCAGCCGTGTATTTGTTGCATCTTTATTATGTAAGAAATTTGTCCAATGATACGTTTTTGAGCATAGTTTCCAATAGCGATAGCGTTTCTGTCACCAGCGACTTCAAAATCTAACATGAGTCCATTTGGACTGCAAATTGGAATAACTTTTTGACAAAAACTACCATCAAACGTCACCAGTAGTGAGCTTTCTTTAAATAAATCCAATAAGATCTGAGTTGTTTCTGATGGTAACAAATTAGCGATCATCTCTCACTTTATCAAAAAATGCCGACCGACTTCTTTTGGTGCTCTATGCGTTGAAATGATACTTCTACGTTTATCGATTACTTTGATAGGCTTTCTTCGTATTGATTTACTCCGACGCGAAGAAATTCGTCGAGAGCCTCCAGTCTATTTTTCAACAGTTTTTTTCTGAATTTTGTTTTTAAATGCCTGTTTTTTGTTGCTCACTACATTCAAAACCTCTGGTACACTTTGTTTGAGAAGTTCTTTTCCGATACTTTTAGCATTTGTTAAAACGAAAGGCGATGATAGAGGCAGTGCAACCCGGCCCAATCCTGCAACTAAAGCGCCAAAACCATTTCTTCTTCGTCGATAATATCCAGAAAAAGGAGGCACAGATGTCGCTTGTTTAGCATAGTAAGAATCCATTTTATTGGGAATTTTTTTGCAATTGTAGAGTTAGAATAACTTTATCAGTTCTCGAAAAGGAACTATTTTTCGTCAGCCGTTTAATTGAAATTGATTGAATTTTGTTAGTCAAAAACGTCTTGTAGTCTAAATTTGTAAGATAACATTTCGATGAGTTGGTTCCAGCCCACATACACTACAGTTTTTCAGACGTTGTTTTGAATCAGTGACTCTCCAAAGAAGTGCTTTAGTGTCACCAACATTAAAGCACCTCTTCATTTTGTATCCCAGTAAGAATGTCTTTATGTTTAAATAGACTCCCCGAGAGGGTGAACAAAGAACATATAATCTTTGTTTCGGGCACAAAATTAATCAATGGGTACCAAAACATTCGGCTCTTGCTGTGTTAACAATTAGGAAACTGTTTGGTTTCAACTTGGGGAAAAATAAGTGCGGCGACGACACCCAGAAATTTTGCTGGAGTGACATCGTCTTCGTCCATTTTTAGTGTGTCAAAATGGGATTCTCTGATACTCTTCTTGCACTATCAACAAACTTGTGCTGCTTGTTCTCCAATAACGAGAATCTCAATATTGTTTGGTAGGAATACAGAAAAATTTAACTCAAAAGAAATTGAGAAATTTTTCAGTGAATAAAGTCACGGGATGGTTGTTGGGTACTGGTCAAGTCAAAAAACATTATGAAAAGGTTTGGGTAATCTGACAAACTTATTCCATGTCATTATCAATGTAAGCTAGATCCGATAATGTTTTATGGTAAAGTCGATTGTCTTCAGCTCTAGATATTCGATACAGGCAAGCGGTTTCGATATACATAAATCTGCTTAAATTTGATTTTTCGAAAAAGAAATGGATTATGCTGGTTTTTACCCACAAAAACTTCATTTGTGTTTAAGCAGATCGCCAGTCGGTGAATTGCTTCCCTCGCCAATATATTTTCCTGCTTCCCACATTGTAGATCCTTTGAAGCTAAAAACGTTTTCGTGAGTGTTTCAAGATAAAGATAGGAGGCGGGACTACTCAATAATTGTTTTGTGAATCACATTGACAACAATGTCATTAAGGGTCACCTACCGTTTTTCAGACGTTGTTTTGAACCAACCAGTGACTCTCTAAAGAGGTGCTTTAAAGCCAATGATGCTCGGGATTTCCTCACTGGAAAAGGTGATTTCTTCATACTTTCCTGCAAAACTTCGTTTATTTCAGAGCTCTTCATTTCTCTGAAAGCAAAATGGAGCAATCCAAAACTACGCTTAACTGTGGCAAGAAGTTGCGCCACCGTATCAAATTTTCCTGGCATACGAGCGTGTTTCGGCCCGTTACAAGGCATAAAAATAACATTGGCTCCAACAAACTTTTTTTGGTATCTTCATATTTTTTTTAAATTGTACAGATTCAGGTTTCCATTTACAATATTTTCAGTTTTTATTGGGAAGATGATAATGCTTACTGCTACTATACAATCACTTGAAATTTAAATTTTGTCATTGAAAAAATTTCAAAAAGATGCCAGTGTGTTTGAACTAAATTGAACCGTTGAAGCTGATGAAACAATGTGAACAGCAAAAACGACTGATGGAAACTTTGAACAATGGGGACCCTGACAAGTTGTAAATCTGGTTGACAAATTGGTCCTTGAATTGGCTTGTTGTCTGCGTCGACTATGGTTTATGTCGGGGGTTTCCATGTAGGTATTCTCAGTATTTCAGAGATTTCGTCTGCGAACAATTGCTTGTAATTTTTCCGGAAAGCTTTGTCCTTTTTAGCTATTCTAACAAAAACCCCAAATTTAAACTTGGGCTTTTGAGTTGTGCTTGTTTGCGCAATTAATGACACTAACCGCGATAAAACCTTTTTTAACTTCTTTTAGTGCAAGTTTAATTATCAATTTACTCTTGGTACCGAGGCACCGATGAATTATCTGTTTGAGTGACCTAATGATCATCTCGGCAAATGCAGACTTTTTGCGCTTAAATCACACAATAAATGAGTTCCACCTTTGTTGCACAATTGTTTGATTGCTCCCAGAAACTCTTTACCATCGTCAACCCACATTTCTTCAGGGTGCTTATTTTTGACATTTTTTTGAAAACTTTGGCAGTTTCCTGTCGCATATTTTGTTTTCAAGCGTTTCACTCGTAAATGTCTTGATATACAGTCAGCTGCTACCCATAGATACTTTATGTTACGGTTATATTTTGATAGTTGTTATATGTCAACGTGCGTCAAATCCAATGACCAAATTTCATTTATGTCTTTTACCAAAATTTTCAGCCTGTGGAATTTTATTATAATTGAACGGTACTACGTGAAAGATACTTTTTTTCTCCAAACAGGACCGCATTTTGCCTAATGGCAGCTTGCTCTGAGTATGTAAGCGTTTTGTACTTCTATAGGAACCTGATTCCTTTAAATAACGCTGGTCCAAACGTTTTACTGCAAGAGAAGCAAGACCATTTCTTTTGACTTGTCTCTTTTTTGTTTGTGGTTTTGTCACTTGTTTCTTTTGGAACAAAAATGAATTCTTTCGTATGAATTATGTTTTTGAGTATCGATAGCAAGTAAAACCAAGAAAACTCACCAACGCTGTTTCTTCGGCTGAAAGTTTTTTGTGTTTCAAAATTCTTTGATTAGATAGTAATATTGTGAATGATTTCTCGTAACCTTCTAATTTGGTTTGATTAACTCGAATATTTCCAATGACCATATTCGTAAACTTTGCAAGGAATTTAATGAAATTAATTGGAGCTGTCCCAGTTATTTTTTCCTACTTCTGATTGCGATATATCTAACATCCGCCTCATCATACATAATTTTTTCTCTCTCATCAGTTTTGTTTGTGACAACATTTAGCTGAAGGAAGATAAAAAAACTGATGGGCCTGGAGGAACAATATTTGAAAAGTAGCGTAGGACGTTGGATGTTTTTGGAACTAACTTGATTGGAAAATGACTGATCTGCTTTCCTATTGCCAGCTCATAACTTTCTTTCAAAAATTGTTTTTTGTTCAATTTTCGACAAATAAAATCTTTTTGCTGTGTGTATTGTGCTTATTTGAACAAAATTATATGTGCAGTATTCAAATCAATTATTCTAGACCACTTGCGCTTTTAAAACAAGTTGTGTTTAACGCATATTACAATGATGTTTCCATGTCGACCACGGTTGCTAATTTAGAAAACGTGTCGTTTAAAATTTCGTCACACGACTCGTCAAACTCAAGCAGACAGTTTTCTAACTCTGAAACGAGTTCAAAATCAGAAAACTGTTTAAACTCTGTTTTCAGTTTTTTTTCTAATGACTTAAATTTGGGCTGAACATGCTGATAGAAATAAAAAACATTTTAAAATTTTGGTGAAAACGTGCCAGGTAGTACCATTTCGAAAATGAGCTCTATTCTTCCGCTCCAAGATGGCCCGCAAACAACCATGAACAACCTGACAGAGATTGAAGTTATTGTGTTCATAAATTGGGATTAGGAAGAGCGTACCCAACTGTGCGAGAGAGCAGAGAAAGGCAAAATGTTTAATCTTCGCAATCAAAATTGATAAACACTAATTTGATTAGAGGAACAGTTATGAAAAATATTTTCATAAAAATTTGTGTAAAATATACCACCTCTGATCGAGGAAATCTCGAACTGCAGAACCTCCAACACAGTCTTTCATGGTGCTGGGTGTCGATAACCAAGTCGATTATGCCTCCACCCGAAACCAACTCATCTTCCGTTTAACTCATTTCATTTTTTAAAGAAAAAATAATTGCAGATTTTTTGTAACAAAATTTTTCTGCAATATTAATTTCGTACGCTATAAATTCAGAATCTTTGCCATCTTTTCTGCAATTGATTGAATATTTGGCACTTATAGAATCAAGTTTATCTCTGAAAACAATGGACGCTACTTCGTTTTCTTTCTTCCGTGGCTCAATTGAAAGTTTTCCACAAAAGAAGATATTTCTTAAAAGCTTCTATTCTAGCGCCACCACACACAATCTGCTGTTTTCTCAGAATTGTTTGTCCACGAGAGTCAATTCCTGCCTCCTTGACTAGATTGACAGTCAATTGATTTTCGGGCGCTATGCAACTCTAGACTGTAAAACTTGAAGACAATTTCGTTTGAAGCAGTGATGGATTTGACTTCTCCGGACGTCCATTCATTGATCAACCAGTGATAGAACAACATGGTTTTCTTCCTCGCGCAATGTCTGCTTCTCTGTTTTTTTTTGAGCAATTCAGTGCATGCAGGTTGCAAGTAGGAGTTTTTCGATTTAACTTCAACTGATCAACTTTTGGACAAAACAATGTCTCTAAATTTATTACGTTTCTCTGAAGTAGTTCCGTGAGAGTACTTGTTTTATCTTTGCCCATGGCTAAAATACCATGGCATAAAATGAAATCGAAGAATAATGCTGTCAATGTCTGTTTGTTGCAAATAGCAGTAAGAATATTCTACCGTTTCCCAAAGAAGATCCCGTGCAAGAACTTAGAAACCCACTGGCAAGATTTTTGACCACTTGAAGAGAGCGTTCTGTATGAATTGGGAGGTAAGAAAAAGTTTTTTGAAAACTTTGGCAGTTTCCGTCGCATAATTTGTTTTCAAGCGTTTCACTCGTAAATGTCTTGATATACAGTCAGCTGCTACCCATAGATACTTTATGTTACGGTTATATTTTGATAGTTGTTATATGTCAACGTGCGTCAAATCCAATGACCAAATTTCATTTATGTCTTTTACCAAAATTTTCAACCTGTGGAATTTTATTATAATTGAACGGTACTACGTGAAAGATACTTTTTTTCTCCAAACAGGACCGCATTTTGCCTAATGGCAGCTTGCTCTGAGTATGTAAGCGTTTTGTACTTCTATAGGAACCTGATTCCTTTAAATAACGCTGGTCCAAACGTTTTACTGCAAGAGAAGCAAGACCATTTCTTTTGACTTGTCTCTTTTTTGTTTGTGGTTTTGTCACTTGTTTCTTTTGGAACAAAAATGAATTCTTTCGTATGAATTATGTTTTTGAGTATCGATAGCAAGTAAAACCAAGAAAACTCACCAACGCTGTTTCTTCGGCTGAAAGTTTTTTGTGTTTCAAAATTCTTTGATTAGATAGTAATATTGTGAATGATTTCTCGTAACCTTCTAATTTGGTTTGATTAACTCGAATATTTCCAATGACCATATTCGTAAACTTTGCAAGGAATTTAATGAAATTAATTGGAGCTGTCCCAGTTATTTTTTCCTACTTCTGATTGCGATATATCTAACATCCGCCTCATCATACATAATTTTTTCTCTCTCATCAGTTTTGTTTGTGACAACATTTAGCTGAAGGAAGATAAAAAAACTGATGGGCCTGGAGGAACAATATTTGAAAAGTAGCGTAGGACGTTGGATGTTTTTGGAACTAACTTGATTGGAAAATGACTGATCTGCTTTCCTATTGCCAGCTCATAACTTTCTTTCAAAAATTGTTTTTTGTTCAATTTTCGACAAATAAAATCTTTTTGCTGTGTGTATTGTGCTTATTTGAACAAAATTATATGTGCAGTATTCAAATCAATTATTCTAGACCACTTGCGCTTTTAAAACAAGTTGTGTTTAACGCATATTACAATGATGTTTCCATGTCGACCACGGTTGCTAATTTAGAAAACGTGTCGTTTAAAATTTCGTCACACGACGCGTCAAACTCAAGCAGACAGTTTTCTAACTCTGAAACGAGTTCAAAATCAGAAAACTGTTTAAACTCTGTTTTCAGTTTTTTTTCTAATGACTTAAATTTGGGCTGAACATGCTGATAGAAATAAAAAACATTTTAAAATTTTGGTGAAAACGTGCCAGGTAGTACCATTTCGAAAATGAGCTCTATTCTTCCGCTCCAAGATGGCCCGCAAACAACCATGAACAACCTGACAGAGGTTGAAGTTATTGTGTTCATAAATTGGGATTAGGAAGAGCGTACCCAAATGTGCGAGAGAGCAGAGAAAAGCAAAATGTTTAATCTTCGCAATCAAAATTGATAAACACTAATTTGATTAGAGGAACAGTTATGAAAAATATTTTCATAAAAATTTGTGTAAAATATACCACCTCTGATCGAGGAAATCTCGAACTGCAGAACCTCCAACACAGTCTTTCATGGTGCTGGGTGTCGATAACCAAGTCGATTATGCCTCCACCCGAAACCAACTCATCTTCCGTTTAACTCATTTCATTTTTTAAAGAAAAAATAATTGCAGATTTTTTGTAACAAAATTTTTCTGCAATATTAATTTCGTACGTTATAAATTCAGAATCTTTGCCATCTTTTCTGCAATTGATTGAATATTTGGCACTTATAGAATCAAGTTTATCTCTGAAAACAATGGACGCTACTTCGTTTTCTTTCTTCCGTGGTTCAATTGAAAGTTTTCCACAAAAGAAGATATTTCTTAAAAGCTTCTATTCTAGCGCCACCACACACAATCTGCTGTTTTCTCAGAATTGTTTGTCCACGAGAGTCAATTCCTGCCTCCTTGACTAGATTGACAGTCAATTGATTTTCGGGCGCTATGCAACTCTAGACTGTAAAACTTGAAGACAATTTCGTTTGAAGCAGTGATGGATTTGACTTCTCCGGACGTCCATTCATTGATCAGCCAGTGATAGAACAACATGGTTTTCTTCCTCGCGCAATGTCTGCTTCTCTGTTTTTTTTGAGCAATTCAGTGCATGCAGGTTGCAAGTAGGAGTTTTTCGATTTAACTTCAACTGATCAACTTTTGGACAAAACAATGTCTCTAAATTTATTACGTTTCTCTGAAGTAGTTCCGTGAGAGTACTTGTTTTATCTTTGCCCATGGCTAAAATACCATGGCATAAAATGAAATCGAAGAATAATGCTGTCAATGTCTGTTTGTTGCAAATAGCAGTAAGAATATTCTACCGTTTCCCAAAGAAGATCCCGTGCAAGAACTTAGAAACCCACTGGCAAGATTTTTGACCACTTGAAGAGAGCGTTCTGTATGAATTGGGAGGTAAGAAAAAAATGTGGTGATAAATTTTTAGGTAGCAATAGCAAGTTCTTTAACTATGACGCCAGATTCATTCCGAAGTCGAGAAGGTCAAAATAAATACAAAAATTGAAGCCAAAATGCGAGGCCGGTTTCGTGACCAAGATTCTCGTTTGTGACTGGACAAGGTAAAACGTATGAGTAACCCGGCCGTTTTTGCTAAACTGATGAACAAAACCGGCAACGTCATGAAAAATAGCAAGCAACCTCATTTGTAAGGCGACGAATTATCAATACAAAAAATATCACCATAGAAACGCTGCTTAAGAACAATGTAAAGATCGTTTTTGGATCCAAATGCCAACAAGTTGCTAAAAAGTACACAAATCGTTCTCCATAATCAGGATAATTTTCTTTCAAAAATAAATAGTTTTTGTGAAAAATTTTTATGTTTACCGTTGCAATATTTGATTCCATTCCTTTAACCAAGTTTTCAAAATTAAATTTTCCACACCCTTACATGCATCCCCAATTATCTTGTCTTCGCGCTTTTTTTGTTTTCATATCCTCACTCTTCCCCTCAGCAAAGACGTAGGATCTACATCTGAATATATACAATTTTGTCACCAGGCAATAATCCACACGCTATTATCCAATGTAACAATCAATACGCTATTATCCCATGTAACTAGACCACTATATCGCATGGTTAAAGATCGTCCATATTATGCCCATGCAAATCTATGCACTATTATCATGCATGTGATTTAAACCCTAATAACTCTATGGCATCATAACCCCCCTTTCCTAGTGCGCAATATGAATACTACTATATGCATCACATTGTGTATTTTGACATTTAGTCTTTTGGCCGGATGGACAGAAATTTGGGTGATATTTTACCCAATTTGATCTGATAGACAGAAGAGAAAGAGGAACGAGGTTATTTTTTTTAAAAAGTTCTCATATCCGAAAAATTATTTTGTCTTGTTTTCCTCTTCAATCTTGAGTCAGAACAATGCTTCAGTCCCCTTCTCCAACCGGAGGAGATGAAATCCTACTGTAATTACCATTGCAACCGGGATCGTTACCTTGAGTGTAAAACAAGTTTTCGGTTGTGTTTTTGAGTTCCTATTGCAGACTCTCAGAATTTAGAGTAGTTTTCGCAACTCACATCAGAACTAATTATTGAACCCTGAACAGAATGATCTTAAATAACATCAACATCCGAATTGCAAACAAACATTTTCCCAGGCATTTTGAACAAATTCTAATTCTTTAATGAGATGACACTTGATTATCTGATAACAAATTCTTTTCAATTATCATTGAAATTAGCGGCTAAAGTTTGTATTGATTCACTGCTACAAGGTAGATTACTGTCATATGAGATCCATGAAATTTTTGAGTCATAACTCTGTCTTCAACCATATTAGTGAGCAAAAGTATAGCCAACCGTACATATCCATATCGATTGGATCAGTTTGTGTTGTCTCTTGAGCGGATTTGACTTATTTCTATTGTTGAGAAAGATTTCTATTTAGACTTTTACAAGCGTTCTGGGCATTAATCAGATGGGACTCTTAAATAAGATCTCGAGGAATATGTCGACAAAGAGCATTAAAAACAGGTCAGGTGCTTCTGTTTTTCAAGGAACATCTGCAATTTCAAAATCTTGTCTTGTCAATGCCGATGGATCAAAATCATGCCATTCATTGAGAGCAATCGGGCAATAAGTGTTATAGTAATTGTAAAAAATTAGTTCTGCGGTTTGCAGTTTGTGATTGCAAGTTTTAACAAATTTTTGGAGGGTTCGCTTCAGGAGGATATTTTATGCTAGTAAATCATGTTCACTATCCAAGATCATTTTGAGACTATTTTTCAAAGTTTCACTTTTTCAGATATTGGAGGACGGAACACCAAATGGTGATTTTTCAGATCGCCTACGACGTTTTTAGAGTCGCCACTGCATGGGCGGTTCTTTTGTAGAAGGTAGAGAGAACGGTTGGACGTTTTTTAATATCACTTCATCGGATTTCAATAGAAGACCGCATGAGATGCATGTTGCAAGAATAAAACACAGAAGACTGATCCACACTGCAACGTTTCACTTTTCCCGCCACATATGTAGACAACATTGATGTATTTTGTATCCATAACATTCATTTTTGAACGTCTCATGGATTTCAGCATTTCATCAGCTAAAACTTTAATCATGGTCTCAATGTTCAAATAGCAACAAATAATTTATAGCAAATGAATTTCCACATTATCGTCTTCGTTTCAATCTTTTGCGTCATTGAAATGCACAAAATACTGGTGGGGCAAAAAATACTTGTTTTTTCCCCAGGGTTATTGATTTTAGCAAGCGGAAAACAAAGACTTTTTTACAAAGTAGAAAATTCATTTTATCAAAATAACAGAATAACAAAATTGATATTTTGCAGAAGAAATTTGAGATTCACAGGAGATATCTGATTATTAGATCAATTTGGTGATTTGATTTTGGGGACAAAAAAAGGCTCAAAAAACAGCTGAATTTAAGTACCCATTATTAGTGAGAGAAAGTCAAGATACAAAGCTAATCTTAGCACTATGATTTACAGTGTGGTCGCAAGGATTACCCAATATGGTTTGCTCCTTTCATTTCAGTCACAAATAATCCATAAATAGTGTGCATTTAAATTTTTCTAAGAATTGATTCACATTTTAGGTGGTATCATAATCATTCAACACGTGCTGGAAGATTTAGCATCAAATATTCTCTTTCTATTAATCGTGATCTAGATTCATCAGTTTGAACCGAATACTGATTCTAAGCACCATTAATTGATAATTCATTTTTATAAATTTTGCGACTAGTATTAAAATTGTTGTTATTTTTGAAGTCTGGTTATTTAAACTTTCTTTCTAATAATTCTAACTAAATTTGTTCTAACTAACTGTTTCTATTCTTTAATTAATATTTCAAATTCTAACTATAGTTTATTAAATTTTCTATGCAAAATTGAAATAAGTAGATTTACAAAACAAACCCAATCAATTACAATTTAATGAGTCTGATTCAGTTTGAGATTGATTAGATAGAAGTTCTCAAAAAACTGCTGATTCTCCAGAGGTTTTGTCTTTTTCATGTTTGATGGCGGAAGTTCGCTGACCCCAATCCAATCAAAAACTGCTCGCTGCTTGTACTTTTTTTCTATAGATACTTGATCCTGCTTTATATTTTATAGGCAGTCCTCCATTTTGTGATTCCTCGGATCTTTTCAGCTTGCGCCCAAAAGTATAGTGCCCAGGTTGAGGTCCAGACCCAAATTGACTTCTGATCAGACCCAGTCGAGCGCACACCCGTGTGTTCCCAGACCGAAATTACAGGGTCTTTTCCGAGTTTCGAGCGCACTACGGTCTGATCATGGTCTGGAGATGGTCTGATCAGAGGTCATTTTGGTCTGGAAAGTCTGATCATAACCTCTTCGAGCGCACTTGGGTCTGATCATAAAGAGTTCGAGCGCAATTGGATCTGATCATAAAGAGTTCGAGCGCAATTGGGTCTGATCAGAAGCGCATTCGAGCGCAATTGAGTCTGATCATAAACGGTTCGAGCGCAGTTGGGTCTTATCAGAAATGTTTTCGAACGCAATTGGGTCTGATCAGGGACCATTTCAAGCGCCTTATTTTTTTCATTTTTTGTTTCTTTTTCTCTACTGAGAGATGTTGGCTCTGCCAAGAGGCAACAATAAAGCAGCGCTCTGATCAGAGACTAATCTAAAGTCCGATAGCTCTGATCAGAAAAAAAAGGAGTCCAGCCGATAGCAAATGCCGGTCCCCTACAGAGGAAATTTTGATTAACTGGAGACCACGGCGTTTCTTATGGAAAGCTGTCTAAACTCATCCATTGAGTCAGAAATTTACACTGAACGGTATAGTAAATAAAATTTGTTCTCAACAGTTGGGTTTCGTATTCTTTAGCAATACTTTTATAATTGGTTTTTCCTTACATGAATTAATTATTGCAAACATCAGGTATCATGAAATGAATATATTATAGCTAATTAAGAGATTTGTTCATAATTAAAATCTGTCTCTGATCAGACTATTTCGAGCGCACTTGAGTCTGATCAGAACTGGTTTCGAGCGCGCTTCAGTCTGACCATAAATGACTTCAAGCGCAGTTGGGTCTGATCATAAATGCTTCGAGCGCAACTGGGTCTGATCATAACCTCTTCGAGCGCACTTGAGTCTGAACATAGTCTGATTAAGGTCTGGGCAATGGTCTGCTTTTGGGTCTGGACCATGGTCTGGAGATGGTCTGATCAGAACTCCTTCGGTCTGGAAAGTCTGATCAGAACACTTTGAGTCTGGAAAGTCTGATCAGAGATAATTTCGGTCTGGAAAGTCTGATCAGAGATAATTTCGGTCTGGAAAGTCTGATCAGAGATAATTTTGGTCTGGAAAGTCTGATCAGAAGCAATTTTGGGTCTGGACCTCAACGTGGGTGGTCGCACATGTTCGCACATATGTCCCTCTCTTATTACAATTATTTACTATGTGATTACAGCCTCTTTGTTGTTTCATATCTTAAGTTTGTTTCCGAAGGCGGAAAATATAACTCCAGGAAGTCCGTGCACTTTGGCCATTGCCAATCGGTGTCTCAGACCAACAATATTTTAAAATTAATTTATAGTTAGTCGTACCAAATTTTGCTAAAGGAGGCAAATGTTCAACTGTCTCTAGCTGAACATAAGTATCCACCATCGAAACAGGCTATTCTGAAAACTTCGAG